>NC_092166.1:1030452-1182952 GCF_045791955.1 Oncorhynchus clarkii lewisi
TTTGAAATGCATTCCATGTGACTACCCCATGAAGCTGGTTGAGAGAATGTCAAGAGTGTGCAAAGATGTCATCAAAGCATAGGGTGGTTACTTTGAAGTATCTCAAATATATAATATATTTAGATTTATTTAACACTTTTTTGTTTGTACATGATTCCATATGTGTTATTTCATAGTTTTGATGTCTTCACTATTATTCTAGAAAATAGTAAAAATAAAGAAAAACCCTTGAATG
The DNA here is from genome assembly GCF_045791955.1 of Oncorhynchus clarkii lewisi. Taxonomy (NCBI): domain Eukaryota; kingdom Metazoa; phylum Chordata; class Actinopteri; order Salmoniformes; family Salmonidae; genus Oncorhynchus; species Oncorhynchus clarkii. The sequence goes on from NC_092166.1 coordinate 1,030,688, forward strand.
AGTAGGTGTCCAAACGTTTGACTGGTACTGTATATTTATTTTTCTGTACAATTTGAAAAGTTGTATTTGTTTTGTTGCTAAACTAATAATACATGAAACAGACTGCTGCAACCTGATTGGCTAAACGCTATATTAAACATTCGGGACTAGCATGTCTAGGCGTTAGCCACTTTAGCATGGTGATGGAAAATTGTGTTTCATTAAAGAAAGTACAATTTTCCCCGTTTTTCCCCCTCCGTGAAATCTAGTTAAGGAGGAAATCAAGTTCTTTGCAGCAGACTGAATGAAGAATGTTTTAGGTACGAATTCACTGGGGATACGAGTGTATTTCCGCTGCATACAATGCATTTGGACGGTAAGACTCCATATCTCCATCTACCGGCCGCTCTGCTCTGCGGCTGAATACAGTAATATGCGGATTCACATCAGCCCAACGGACTAGTCCGAGTTTTGTCTTCTAAGTCTCCACAACACCGCTGCCCTAAAATACCGTATTTACATTTATGCAGCAACAAATGGGAAACTGTAGGCTACCGTAAAGATCTGAGTAGGTTGATTCTACAGTATGGGAAACCCATGGACAGACTCGCTGTGGGAACTCAGAAGTTGTCTCTGTCTGTCTCCTGTCTGTCCCGCTGTCTCAGGTCTGTGAAGGTAAAGATGTCTCTGGTCGAGCTGGAGGTACCGTCTCCCCTCGTGCGCAGGAGGGTGCACGTTGAGCGCGTGCTGCGGCTGCAGTGATCAAATACCTGTCATCTCTTACTAGCTGCGCTGCGTGCTTGATATTACCGACTGAACGGAGGATTTACTGGGAACGGGAACTGAGAACATACCGGCCCAAACCCCCTCCGACTGGACACCGATGGCTTCATGGTAAGGGAGAGTTTTTTTTTTATAGTTTCATTCTGTGCTGGGATGTTTACTCTGCATGATCGCGGCTGAAAGGTGCTACATGATCGATCTGATTTATGCATTGGCCATCCAGCATTTAGTGGTACGGCCTCTGCAGAAGTCAGGGCAGGCATACCTGTTCTTTGTCGAGCAGCACATTAGTGTTGTGAAGGAAGATGTCAAGGAAGTGAGTTTGCGTTTATACAGGACCTCCCGCCCTCACCTACGGTCAACTAGTCATGTCAATGCGGAGCTATATGGAGCCCTCCTCTGCTTGCCTCTAGAGGCTCCGCTTTGCGACAAACCATCCATTGGACGCCTCCGACCACATTTCGGATCAAGCATAAATTGTCTCTTACCCAAACAGGCTATCTATATAGTTTAGGCATGGCTGTGTGCGCGCAATGGGGGGTAGTGCGTTGGATAGTAGCCTATAGGATGCTTATATACTACATAGTTACCTGATTGGTTAAACTGATTGTTTATTATAGCCTACTTACCTGATAATGTAGCCTCGGAATATGCTCTCTTCAGTTCAATTACAATCCCTCTCTCTCAATCTCTCTCAACATTCAGTTCAATTACAATCCCTCTCTCTCAATCTCTCTCAACATTCAGTTCAATTTCAATCCCTCTCTCGCTCTCTGTCAATTTTCAGTTCAATTTCAATCCCTCTCTCTCAATCTCTCTCAACATTCAGTTCAATTTCAATCCCTCTCTCGCTCTCTGTCAATTTTCAGTTCAATTTCAATCCCTCTCTCTCAATCTCTCTCAACATTCAGTTCAATTTCAATCCCTCTCTCGCTCTCTGTCAATTTTCAGTTCAATTTCAATCCCTCTCAATCTCTCTCAACATTCAGTTCAATTTCAATCCCTCTCTCTCGCTCTCTGTCAATTTTCAGTTCAATTTCAATCCCTCTCTCTCAATTGTCAGTTCAATTTCAATCCCTCTCTCGCTCTCTGTCAATTTTCAGTTCAACTTCAACCTCTCTCACAATTCAATTTAATTTAAGAGCTTTATTGGCATGGCATACATATGTTAACATTGCCAAAGCAAGTGAATTCGATAATAAACAAAAGTTAAATATACAAAAATTCACAGTAAATATTACACTCACAAAAGTTTAAAAAATAATAGACATTTCAAATGTGCAAATAGTTCAACTACAAAAGGGAAAATAAATAACCATAAATATGGGTTGTATTTACAATGGTGTTTGTTCTACACTGGTTGCCCTTTTCTTGTGGCAACAGGTCACAGATCTTGCTGCTGTGATGGCACACTGTGGTATTTCACCCAGTAGATATGGGAGTTTATCAAAATTGGATTTGTTTTCTAATTCTTTGTGGATCTGTGTAATCTGAGGGAAATATGTGTCTAATATGGGAGGAGGATAGGAAAGCAGCTCAATTTCCACCTCAATTTGTGGGCAGTGTGCACATAGCCTGTCTGGCCCCACACTGTAATTTTGGGAAGAGGGGCTGAGCGGAACCAAAGCAAATAAAGTAAATGTCCAAGCCCCCTCACCTATCTACCCTGCCTACCCACTACCCTGCCTACCCACTAACCTGCCTACCCACTAACCTGCCCACCCACTAACCTGCCTACCCACTAACCTGCCTACCTACTAACCTGCCTACCCACTAACCTGCCTACCTATCTAACCTGCCTACCCACTAACCTGCCTACCCACTAACCTGCCTACCCACTAACCTGCCTACCCACTACCCTGCCTACCCACTAACCTGCCTACCCACTACCCTGCCTACCCACTAACCTGCCTACCCACTAACCTGCCTACCCACTACCCTGTCTACCCACTACCCTGCCTACCCACTAACCTGTCTACCCACTAACCTGTCTACCCACTACCCTGCCTACCCACTAACCTGCCTACCCACTAACCTGCCTACCCACTAACCTGCCTACCCACTACCCTGCCTACCCTGCCTACCCACTGTAATTTTGGGAAGAGGGGCTGAGCGGAACCAAAGCAAAGAAAGTAAATGTCCAAGCCCCCTCACCTATCTACCCTGCCTACCCACTACCCTGCCTACCCACTAACCTGCCTACCCACTAACCTGCCTACCCACTACCCTGCCTACCTATCTACCCTGCCTACCCACTACCCTGCCTACCCACTACCCTGCCTACCCACTACCCTGCCTACCCACTACCCTGCCTACCCACTAACCTGCCTACCCACTAACCTGCCTACCTATCTACCCTGCCTACCCACTACCCTGCCTACCTATCTACCCTGCCTACCCACTACCCTGCCTACCTATCTAACCTGCCTACCCACTACCCTGCCTACCCACTAACCTGCCTACCTATCTACCCTGTCTACCCACTACCCTGCCTACCCACTAACCTGCCTACCTATCTACCCTGCCTACCCACTACCCTGCCTACCCACTAACCTGCCTACCTATCTACCCTGCCTACCCACTAACCTGCCTACCTATCTACCCTGCCTACCCACTACCCTGCCTACCCTGCCTACCCACTAACCTGCCTACCCACTAACCTGCCTACCCACTACCCTGCCTACCCACTAACCTGCCTACCCACTAACCTGCCTACCCACTACCCTGCCTACCCACTAACCTGCCTACCCACTAACCTGCCTACCCACTAACCTGCCTACCCACTAACCTGCCTACCCACTACCCTGCCTACCCACTAACCTGCCTACCCACTACCCTGCCTACCCACTAACCTGCCTACCCACTAACCTGCCTACCCACTAACCTGCCTACCTACTAACCTGCCTACCCACTAACCTGCCTACCTATCTAACCTGCCTACCCACTAACCTGCCTACCCACTAACCTGCCTACCCACTAACCTGCCTACCCACTACCCTGCCTACCCACTAACCTGCCTACCCACTACCCTGCCTACCCACTAACCTGCCTACCCACTAACCTGCCTACCCACTACCCTGTCTACCCACTACCCTGCCTACCCACTAACCTGTCTACCCACTACCCTGCCTACCCACTAACCTGCCTACCCACTAACCTGCCTACCCACTAACCTGCCTACCCACTACCCTGCCTACCCTGCCTACCCACTAACCTGCCTACCCACTAACCTGCCTACCCACTAACCTGCCTACCCACTACCCTGTCTACCCACTAACCTGCCTACCCACTAACCTGCCTACCCACTACCCTGCCTACCCACTAACCTGTCTACCCACTACCCTGCCTACCCACTAACCTGCCTACCCACTAACCTGCCTACCCACTAACCTGCCTACCCACTACCCTGCCTACCCTGCCTACCCACTGTAATTTTGGGAAGAGGGGCTGAGTGGAACCAAAGCAAAGAAAGTAAATGTCCAAGCCCCCTCACCTATCTACCCTGCCTACCCACTACCCTGCCTACCCACTACCCTGCCTACCCACTACCCTGTCTACCCACTAACCTGCCTACCCACTACCCTGCCTACCCACTAACCTGCCTACCCACTAACCTGCCTACCCACTAACCTGCCTACCCACTAACCTGCCTACCCACTACCCTGCCTACCCACTAACCTGCCTACCCACTAACCTGCCTACCCACTAACCTGCCTACCCACTAACCTGCCTACCCACTAACCTGCCTACCCACTACCCTGCCTACCCACTAACCTGCCTACCCACTACTTACCTAACTTAGCACCACCTGGTGCGCTAACCAAAATACAGGGGGTGGTTCGCCCTGGTCTTACCTAGTGTGTCTAGACAGTAAATACTACGGGTATATGTATGCCCGCAGGCCTCTTGTCTAAGCAAGGACATAAACATACCTCCGCAGGACCACTACAAAATACTGAAAAAAATAAAAACTCTGAGAAACAAACAACTAACTCAGGACAAGAAGCTCTCCCTGTCTGAGCAATAAACTAACACAGAACATAACAATCTCTCTCTCTCTCTCTCGCCCCCCCCCCCCCCCCCCCCCCCCCCCCCCCCACACACACACACACACACACTAATAAACTGGTATATACAGTAAGAAGCAGTCCTCGCGACTATAGTATGCATTGGTTGAAGCTCAATGCTAAATTCAAATCTTCTTACCATCATATCTAAGCGAATGTGGCACCAAGGTCGATTAAAATTCACAAATCAACTGGATTGGTTATACACAACATACTCCCTGCCTCCTCATGAGGCGTCCGGCCCTCACCAGGAACCACTATTCCAGATTTTCGACAGGGTCATTAGCATTACAGTCAGACAAAGTTTTGCCCAAACCTAGCTCAAATTCTGGAATTCAGATTAAAATGAGGCTACAGCATGCACTATACTGAATTAGTTTGTAGGTGTCACAATTTGTATTAAATTCACAAGTTATCGCTCTCACGAGCACATTTCTGCCAAATAGCATTTCTGCCAATGCTAACATCTTTTCAGTCGCATCTCAGAGTTCTAAAAACGGGTCCAGCGACTCGGTTGCTGCGCAGCAGTAGCTGCTATCTAGAAGAAGGCTAGCAGCTATCTAGAAGAAGGCTAGCAGCTATCTAGAAGAAGGCTAGCAGCTATCTAGAAGAAGGCTAGCAGCTATCTAGAAGAAGGCTAGCAGCTATCTAGAAGAAGGCTAGCAGCTATCTAGAAGAAGGCTAGCAGCTGTAGCTAGATAGCTAACACCAGTTGGGTGAGAAGCAAAAGCAAGGTAGCTAGCAAGGTTAAATTAAATCAATAAAAAAGGCATAACACTTTGCAACAGACAAAACATTTTGCAACATAATCAGCGTAATGAATACACCCCTGGAAACGTGTGTGTAGTCAGAGCACAAACAAATAATCTAGTGAACATCCTCGGCTGCTATTAGCCAGTTAGCTAGCTAGCCAGCCAGTAGCTACAAATCAACGCTGGATAGCTAACTCAACAACTAGCGAGAAAAGGTAGCTAGCTATACTTTGCCAAATATGTTTTTTCATACAAGTCTGATAATCAGAGCACAAACAAATAAGCACAAATAATCTAGTGAGCGTCCTTGGCTGCTGTTTGCCTGTAGCTACAAGCCAACGAGACTAACAGCTGTATCAAATCGTGCACCACAACTCAATGTTCACAATATAACCCACATTCTTCCACAAAGCATGAGTATGTTCAGTTCATAGTCGAGACCAAACTTTGGGAAAACTGCCTACGGGGCTAATTTATAATGCACACTCCAGACAGACGTGTCACTGGTAGAAGTTCCAGAACAAATTCTAGCCCTCCTATTCCACCCATGGTCTACCAAGGTTTTACAGCACCACAATGCCTATTCCACCCATGCTCTACCAAGGTTTTACAGCACCACAATGCCTACTCCACCCATACTCTACCAAGGTTTTACAGCACCACAATGCCAATTCCACCCATGCTCTACCAAGGTTTTACAGCACCACAATGCCTATTCCACCCATGCTCTACCAAGGTTTCACAGCACCACAATGCCTATTCCACCCATGCTCTACCAAGGTTTTACAGCACCACAATGCCTATTCCACCCATGCTCTACCAAGGTTTTCCTACGACAGTAGCCATGTTGTTCTATTGTTCTTCAAACTATATGTAGACAGGTTGCTTAGGATTCAAACCTTCTCAAACAGCCTGTTTCAAGTTTTAATGTAGAGTGAAGTGCCTTTCTTTGTCTAAACCCAACAATGCAGTAATCAATAACAATGTAATGCAACAAATAACATAAGGTAGAACAAAAACACAACAAATAAAAATAAGCAATAAGAAAAACACGAGAAAGTAAGAAGCCATATACAGGGTCAGTTCCATATGTGACTGGCCACTTCGATTTGGTTTTATGTTTTTTTTTTTTTTTTTTTTACATTGGATGAAAGTAGAGACTCAAACCTAGAAATGTGTTTGATATATCTACAGTTAAGGAACAATGGGAAAGCAATGCTGCTTTGAAAGTTTATTAACTTGTAACCCCACTTTTGAGAAAATGGCCTTTGAATGTTTTGGTACACCTACTGGAGAGCTCTTTGTCTTCACCCATTCAGCATCGTTCACACCCTCTTAAGCCTTAGCCCCACCCATCTCTAAGGATTCACATGTGAGGCCATGTACTAAACAGAGTGAGTAGTGTAGTAAACAACCAAAGACTTCAGGACTAAAAGTGGTAAAAGTAGTAGCCTACAATAAGGAAAAACTCCAGGCTAAAATACACTTCATCTGACTTTGGTGCAGGTCAGGTTGTTCTTCACATTACCGTCTCTGGTAAACATGCACTGTATCAAATAAAATCGATGTATATTTGTCATATGCACAGGATACAGACGACTAAACAGTAGAGGACTGTAGAAGACTAAACAGTAGAAGACTGTAGAAGACTAAACAGTAGAGGACTGTAGAAGACTAAACAGTAGAGGACTGTAGAAGACTAAACAGTAGAGGACTGTAGAAGACTAAACAGTAGAGGACTGTAGAAGACTAAACAGTAGAGGACTGTAGAAGACTAAACAGTAGAGGACTGTAGAAGACTAAACAGTAGAGGACTGTAGAAGACTAAACAGTAGAGTAGAGGACTGTAGAAGACTAAACAGTAGAGTAGAGGACTGTAGAAGACTAAACAGTAGAGGACTGGAGAAGACTAAACAGTAGAGTAGAGGACTGTAGAAGACTAAACAGTAGAAGACTGTAGAAGACTAAACAGTAGAGGACTGTAGAAGACTAAACAGTAGAGGACTGTAGAAGACTAAACAGTAGAAGACTGTAGAAGACTAAACAGTAGAGGACTGGAGAAGACTAAACAGTAGAGGACTGTAGAAGACTAAACAGTAGAGGACTGTAGAAGACTAAACAGTAGAGGACTGTAGAAGACTAAACAGTAGAGTAGAGGACTGTAGAAGACTAAACAGTAGAGGACTGTAGAAGACTAAACAGTAGAAGACTGTAGAAGACTAAACAGTAGAGGACTGTAGAAGACTAAACAGTAGAGGACTGTAGAAGACTAAACAGTAGAGGACTGTAGAAGACTAAACAGTAGAGGACTGTAGAAGACTAAACAGTAGAGGACTGTAGAAAACTAAACAGTAGAGGACTGTAGAAGACTAAACAGTAGAGTAGAGGACTGCAGAAGACTAAACAGTAGAGGACTGTAGAAGACTAAACAGTAGAGTAGAGGACTGTAGAAGACTAAACAGTAGAGTAGAGGACTGTAGAAGACTAAACAGTAGAGGACTGTAGAAGACTAAACAGTAGAGGACTGTAGAAGACTAAACAGTAGAGTAGAGGACTGTAGAAGACTAAACAGTAGAGGACTGTAGAAGACTAAACAGTAGAGGACTGTAGAAGACTAAACAGTAGAGTAGAGGACTGTAGAAGACTAAACAGTAGAGGACTGTAGAAGACTAAACAGTAGAGTAGAGGACTGTAGAAGACTAAACAGTAGAGGACTGTAGAAGACTACACAGTAGAAGACTGTAGAAGACTAAACAGTAGAGGACTGTAGAAGACTAAACAGTAGAGGACTGTAGAAGACTAAACAGTAGAGGACTGTAGAAGACTAAACAGTAGAGTAGAGGACTGTAGAAGACTAAACAGTAGAGGACTGTAGAAGACTAAACAGTAGAGTAGAGGACTGTAGAAGACTAAACAGTAGAGGACTGTAGAAGACTAAACAGTAGAGGACTGTAGAAGACTAAACAGTAGAGGACTGTAGAAGACTAAACAGTAGAGGACTGTAGAAAACTAAACAGTAGAGGACTGTAGAAGACTAAACAGTAGAGTAGAGGACTGTAGAAGACTAAACAGTAGAGGACTGTAGAAGACTAAACAGTAGAGGACTGTAGAAGACTAAACAGTAGAGGACTGTAGAAGACTAAACAGTAGAGGACTGTAGAAGACTAAACAGTAGAGGACTGTAGAAGACTAAACAGTAGAGGACTGTAGAAGACTAAACAGTAGAAGACTGTAGAAGACTAAACAGTAGAGGACTGTAGAAGACTAAACAGTAGAGGACTGTAGAAAACTAAACAGTAGAGGACTGTAGAAGACTAAACAGTAGAGTAGAGGACTGTAGAAGACTAAACAGTAGAGTAGAGGACTGTAGAAGACTAAACAGTAGAGGACTGTAGAAAACTAAACAGTAGAGGACTGTAGAAGACTAAACAGTAGAGGACTGTAGAAGACTAAACAGTAGAGGACTGTAGAAACCTACACAGTAGAGTAGAGGACTGTAGAAGACTACACAGTAGAGGACTGGAGAAGACTAAACAGTAGAGGACTGTAGAAGACTAAACAGTAGAGTAGAGGACTGTAGAAGACTAAACAGTAGAGGACTGTAGAAGACTAAACAGTAGAGTATACCCTATGTTTGTGTTGTAATGTCTTCATATTAGGTCTAATGTCAGGTCCTTGTCTCTGTTTCAGATCCTCTGTGTTCTAATGACTGCTGGAGTGCAGTCGAGCTGACAGGAGCTTTTTCTGTGGATTACTTGGAACACACACACACACACACACACACACACACACACACACACACACACACACACACACACACCCTTGCTGTAAACCTCTCTGGTCAAGATGAGAGGCCTCCTGCTGATTACCATTCTCCTCCTGCCGGTGGTGAGTAAACCAGGACACACACACAGTGGAGAAGGATTGGATAGGACACAGTGGAGAAGGATTGGATAGGACACGCAGTGGAGAAGGACTAGATAGGACACACAGTGGAGAAGGATAGATAGGACACACAGTGGAGAAAGGATAGATAGGACACACAGTGGATAAGGACTAGATGGGACACACAGTGGAGAAGGACTAGATAGGACACAGTGGAGAAGGATTGGATAGGACACACAGTGGAGAAGGATTGGATAGGACACACAGTGGAGAAAGGATAGATAGGACACATAGTGGAGAAGGACTAGATAGGACACACAGTGGAGAAGGATAGATAGGACACACAGTGGAGAAAGGATAGATAGGACACACAGTGGAGAAGGACTAGATAGGACACACAGTGGAGAAGGACTAGATAGGACACACAGTGGAGAAGGACTAGATGGGACACACAGTGGAGAAGGACTAGATAGGACACAGCGGAGAAGGATTGGATAGGACACACAGTGGAGAAGGATTGGATAGGACACACAGTGGAGAAAGGATAGATAGGACACACAGTGGAGAAGGACTAGATAGGACACACAGTGGAGAAGGACTAGATAGGACACACAGTGGAGAAGGACTAGATAGGACACACAGTGGAGAAGGACTAGATGGGACACACAGTGGAGAAGGACTAGATAGGACACAGCGGAGAAGGATTGGATAGGACACACAGTGGAGAAGGATTGGATAGGACACACAGTGGAGAAGGACTGGATAGGACACGCAGTGGAGAAGGACTAGATAGGACACACAGTGGAGAAGGATAGATAGGACACACAGTGGAGAAAGGATAGATAGGACACACAGTGGATAAGGACTAGATGGGACACACAGTGGAGAAGGACTAGATAGGACACAGTGGAGAAGGATTGGATAGGACACAGTGGAGAAGGACTGGATAGGACACGCAGTGGAGAAGGACTAGATAGGACACACAGTGGAGAAGGATAGATAGGACACACAGTGGAGAAGGACTGGATAGGATAGACATATAGACATTCACCTTCAGTAGACAAGCCATTCCAAATAGCTCTTTGTGAACACGTGGCCAAAGTGTTGCTGCTAGATGTAGTGCAGTGGAGAGCTCAGAGATTCTCAGAGAGAACATGAATGATCAGCAGCACTATTTACTATTCTGCACATTATTGTTTCTGGGAAATCCTGACTGTCAGGCTGGCTGATTAACTGGCTGGCTGGCTGATTAACTGGCTGGCTGATTGGCTGGCTGACTGTCTGGCAGGTTGGCTGACTGGATGGCTGGCTGACTGGATGGCTGTCTGATTAACTGTCTGGTTGGATGACTGGATGGCTGGCTGACTGACTGATTAAATGGCTGGCTGATTCATAGGCTGGCTGGCTAGCTGGCTGACTGGCTGGTTGGCTGACTGTCTGGAAGGTTGGCTGACTGACTGGAAGGTTGACAGGCTGGCTGCTTGGCTGACTGGTTGGCTGACATACTGGTTGGCTGACTGGTTGGCTGCCTAGTTGGCTGCCTGGTTGGCTGGCTGCCTGGTTGGCTGGCTGGCTGACTGGCTGACTGATTAAATGGCTGGCGGATTAACTGGCTGGCTGACTGGTTGGCTGACTGGTTGGCTGGCTGCCTGGTTGGCTGACTGGCTAGCTGACTGGCTGGCTGACTGGTTGGCTGACTGGCTAGCTGACTGGCTAGCTGACTGGTTGGCTAGCTGACTGGTTGGCTGACTGGCTAGCTGACTGGTTGGCTGACTGGTTGGCTGACTGGCTAGCTGACTGGTTGGCTGACTGGCTAGCTGACTGGTTGCTTGCTGACTGGAAGGCTGACTGACAGGTTGGATGGCTGGTTGGCTGGCTGACTGTCTGGTTTGCTGACTAATTGGTTGACTGGCTGGCTGGTTACCTGCTTCTAGGCAAATTGCAAATAGTTTTTTATAAATAGACAGATGACGTTAAAAACAGCTACACAGTTCAAGTCAATTTTAATTTACTCAGTGTGTGTGTGTGTGTGTGTGTGTGTGTGTGTGTGTGTGCGTGTGTGTGCGTGTGTGTGTGTGTGTGTGTGTGTGTGTGTGTGTGTGTGTGTGTGTGTGTGTGTGTGTGTGTGTGTGTGTGTGTGTGTGTGTGTGTGTGTGTGTGTGTGAGAGTTCCAGGTGTGCTCCATGTATTCCGAGAACTCAGACTGTGTGGTCAAAAGACAGCAGGAGAGATGTATGGAGAGGATCGCCCTGCACAACCTAACACACTACCTGGATAATGGTAGGACTGTGTGTTTGTGTGTGTGTTTGTGCTTGCATGTGTATAATCACTCTCCTCTGAGTGTCTCATCCTCCTCCACACTCTCCAGGTGGTATTGTCTCTCTTTCACATGTTTCCTTTCCAAGGAACTCTGGGAGGACAAATCTGGAAACAATCATGGGAGAGGAAATGATGGAAGAGAGGATGGGAGAGGAGGAGAGGATGATGGGGAGGATGATGGGAGAGGAGGATGGGAGAGAGAGAGGATTGGAGAGGAGGATGGGAGAGAGAGGATTGGAGAGGAGAGCATGGTGGAGGAGCGGATTGGAGAGGAGAGCATGGTGGAGAAGAGGATGTGAAAGGAAAGGGTGGGAGAGGAGAGGATGGTGGAGAAAAGGATGGGAGAGGAGAGCATGGGAGAGGAGAGTAAAGCATGGTAGATAAGAGGATGGGAGAAGAGAGAGGATTGGAGAGGATGGGAGAGGAGAGGATGGGAGAGGAGAGGATGGGAGACGAGAGGATGGTGGAGGAGCGGAGAGGAGAGGTTGAGAGAGGAGAGGATGGTGGAGAAGAGTATGGAAAAGGAAAGGATGGGAGAGGAGAGGATGGTGGAGAAAAGGATGGGAGAGGAGAGGATGGGATGGGAGAGGAGAGGATGGGAGAGGAGAGGATGGGAAAGGAGAGGAGAGGGTGGGAGAGGAGGCTGGGAGAGGAATGGATGGGAGAGGGGAGCATGGTGGAGAAAAGGATCGGAGAGGAGAGGATGGGAAAGGAGAGGAGAGGATGGGAGAGGAGAGGATGGTGGAGAAAAGGATGGGAGAGGAGAGGAGAGGGTGGGAAAGGAGAGGAGAGGATGGGAGAGGAGAGGATGGGAGAGGAGAGGAGAGGATGGGAGAGGAGAGGAGAGCATGGTGGAGAAAAGAATGGGAGAGGAGAGGATAGGAAAGGAGAGGAAGAGGAGAGGGTGGGAGAGGAGAGGGTGGGAGAGGAGGATGGGAGAGGAGAGGATGGTGGAGAAGAGGATGGTGGATGAGAGGATTGGAGAGGAGAGGATGGTGGAGAAGAGGAGAGGATTGGAAAGGAGGCTGGGAGAGGAAAGGATGGGAGAGGAGAGCATGGTAGAGAAAAGGATGGGAAAGGAGAGGAGAGGATGGGAGAGGAGAGGATGGTGGAGAAAAGGATGGGAGAGGATGGGAAAGGAGAGGAGAGGATGGGAGAGGAGAGCATGGTAGAGAAAAGAGGATGGGAGAGGCAAGGATGGAAAAGGAGAGGAAAGGAAAGGATGGGAGAGGAGAGGAGGGGATGGTGGAGAAGAGAGGATGGGAGAGGAAAGGATGGGAGACGAGAGGAAAGGGTGGGAGAAAAGAAGAGAGGACGGAGAGGAAAGGATGGTAGAGGAGAGGATGGGAGAGGAGGGGATGGTAGAGAGGCTGGGAGAGGAGAACAGAGGAGAGGATGAGAGAAGAGAGGAAAGGATGGGAGAGGAGAACAGAGGAGATGAAGAGAGGAAAGGATGGGAGAGGAGAGGAGAGGAGAGGATAGAATGGGAGAGGAGAGGATGGTGGAGAGGAGAGGAAAGGATGAGAAGGGAGAAGAGGTGAGAGGATGGGAGAGAAGAGAGGATAGGAGAGAAGAGGATGGTGGAGAACAGAGGATGGGAGAGGAGAGCAGAGGATGGGACAGGAGAGCAGAGGATGGGAGAGGATGGTGGATTGGAGAGGATGGTGGAAAACAGAGGATTGGAGAGGAGAGGATGGTAGAGAGAGAGGATGGGAGAGGAGAGGAGAGGAAAGGATGGGAGAGGAGAGAAAAGGATGAGATGAGAAAAGAGGACAGAGGAAAGAATGGGAGATGAGATGAGAGGGTGGGAGATGAGATGAGAGGGTGGGAGATGAGAGGAGAGGACGGGAGAGGAGAGGATGGGAGATGAGAGGAGAGGCTGGGGCGAGGAGAAGGCGGGATGGAAGAGAAGAGGAGAGGAGAGGATAGGAGAGAAGAGACGAGGAGAGGATAGGAGAGAAGAGACGAGGATATGATAGGAGAGAATAGGAGAGGATTGGAGAGGAGAAGTCTGACTCAGTCTGAAAACAACCAATTTAAACAGGTTGAAGTTCAGATAATGTATCATGGTGTGTTTTAAAGGTCATTCTAAGAGCAGAGAAGCAGCATTTGGAGTTGTCTCTGTGGTTCTGTATATCCAATTAAATGGTTTCTGTCTGTAGCTCAGTGTGGATGTTTATAGGAAGCCTGGGCTAAGATGATCACTTTATCCTGTTCTTATTACCAAATCATAAAGAACCACAATGAATATCACTGACAGATACAGACTCTTGGATCTGATTTAGGTGTTTAAAACAAATTACAAATCCCAAGATGCATGTCGCTTCGGACAACAACAAAAAAGTGTCTGTTTTCACTGTTTCATACCCACACCTTTAACATCTGCATCTCTCCTCCTGTCTAGGGTCACTCTCCTGTCTAGGGTCACTCTCCTGTCTAGGGTCACTCTCCTGTCTAGGGTCACTCTCCTGTCTAGGGTCACTCTCCTGTCTAGGGTCACTCTCCTGTCTAGGGTCACTCTCCTGTCTAGGGTCACTCTCCTGTCTAGGGTCACTCTCCTGTCTAGGGTCACTCTCCTGCCTATGGCAATGCTACTGACTTCCTGTCTAGGGTCACTCTCCTGCCTATGGCAGTGACTTCCTGTCTAGGGTCACTCTCCTGCCTATGGCAGTGCTACTGTCTTCCTGTCTAGGGTCACTCTCCTGTCTATGGCAGTGCTACTGACTTCCTGTCTAGGGTCACTCTCCTGCCTATGGCAGTGCTACTGACTTCCTGTCTAGGGTCACTCTCCTGCCTATGGCAGTGCATCTGACTTCCTGTCTAGGGTCACTCTCCTGCCTATGGCAGTGACTTCCTGTCTAGGGTCACTCTCCTGCCTATGGCAGTGACTTCCTGTCTAGGGTCACTCTCCTGCCTATGGCAGTGCTACTGTCTTCCTGTCTAGGGTCTCTCTCCTGCCTAGGGTCACTCTCCTGTCTAGGGTCACTCTCCTGCCTATGGCAGTGCTACTGACTTCCTGTCTAGGGTCACTCTCCTGCCTATGGCAGTGACTTCCTGTCTAGGGTCATTCTCCTGCCTATGGCAGTGCTATTGTCTTCCTGTCTAGGGTCACTCTCCTGCCTATGGCAGTGCTACTGACTTCCTGTCTAGGGTCACTCTCCTGCCTAGGGTCACTCTCCTGTCTAGGGTCACTCCCTTGTCTATGGCAGTGCTACTGACTTCCTGTCTAGGGTCACTCTCCTGCCTATGGCAGTGCTACTGTCTTCCTGTCTAGGGTCACTCTCCTGCCTATGGCAGTGCTACTGACTTCCTGTCTAGGGTCACTCTCCTGTCTATGGCAGTGCTACTGACTTCCTGTCTAGGGTCACTCTCCTGCCTATGGCAGTGCTACTGACTTCCTGGTTAGGGTCACTCTCCTGCCTAGGGTCACTCTCCTGCCTAGGGTCACTCTCCTGCCTATGGCAGTGCTACTGACTTCCTGTCTAGGGTCTCTCTCCTGCCTATGGCAGTGACTTCCTGTCTAGGGTCACTCTCCTGCCTATGGCAGTGCTACTGACTTCCTGTCTAGGGTCACTCTCCTGTCTATGGCAGTGCTACTGACTTCCTGTCTAGGGTCACTCTCCTGCCTATGGCAGTGCTACTGACTTCCTGTCTAGGGTCTCTCTCCTGCCTATGGCAGTGACTTCCTGTCTAGGGTCACTCTCCTGCCTATGGCAGTGCTACTGACTTCCTGTCTAGGGTCACTCTCCTGTCTATGGCAGTGCTACTGTCTTCCTGTCTAGGGTCACTCTCCTGCCTATGGCAGTGCTACTGACTTCCTGTCTAGGGTCACTCTCCTGCCTAGGGTCACTCTCCTGCCTAGGGTCACTCTCCTGCCTATGGCAGTGCTACTGACTTCCTGTCTAGGGTCACTCTCCTGCCTAGGGTCACTCTCCTGTCTAGGGTCACTCTCCTGTCTAGCGTCACTCTCCTGCCTATTGTAGTGCTACTGACTTCCTGTCTAGGGTCACTCTCCTGCCTATGGCAGTGACTTCCTGTCTAGGGTCACTCTCCTGCTTATGGCAGTGCTACTGACTTCCTGTCTAGGGTCACTCTCCTGTCTAGGGTCACTCTCCTGTCTAGGGTCACTCTCCTGTCTAGGGTCACTCTCCTGCCTAGGGTCACTCTCCTGTCTAGGGTCACTCTCCTGTCTAGGGTCACTCTCCTGCCTATGGCAGTGCTACTGACTTCCTGCCTAGGGTCACTCTCCTGCCTAGGGTCATTCTCCTGTCTAGGGTCACTCTCCTGTCTAGGGTCACTCTCCTGCCTATGGCAGTGCTACTGTCTTCCTGTCTAGGGTCACTCTCCTGTCTAGGGTCACTCTCCTGCCTATGGCAGTGCTACTGACTTCCTGTCTAGGGTCACTCTCCTGCCTATGGCAGTGCTACTGACTTCCTGTCTAGGGTCACTCTCCTGTCTAGGGTCACTCTCCTGCCTATGGCAGTGCTACTCTCTTCCTGTCTAGGGTCACTCTCCTGTCTAGGGTCACTCTCCTGTCTAGGGTCACTCTCCTGACTAGGGTCACTCTCCTGACTAGGGTCACTCTCCTGCCTAGGGTCACTCTCCTGTCTAGGGTCACTCTCCTGCCTATGGCAGTGCTACTCTCTTCCTGTCTAGGGTCACTCTCCTGTCTAGGGTCACTCTCCTGTCTAGGGTCACTCTCCTGACTAGGGTCACTCTCCTGACTAGGGTCACTCTCCTGCCTAGGGTCACTCTCCTGTCTAGGGTCACTCTCCTGCCTAGGGTCACTCTCCTGTCTAGGGTCACTCTCCTGTCTAGGGCCACTCTCCTGTCTAGGGTCACTCTCCTGCCTAGGGTCACTCTCCTTTCTAGGGTCACTCTCCTGTCTAGGGTCACTCTCCTGCCTATGCAGTGCTACTGTCTTCCTGTCTAGGGTCACTCTCCTGTCTAGGGTCACTCTCCTGTCTAGGGTCACTCTCCTGTCTAGGGTCACTCTGCTGCCTATTGCAGTGCTACTGTCTTCATGTCTAGGGTCACTCTCCTGTCTAGGGTCACTCTCCTGCCTAGGGTCACTCTCCTGCCTAGGGTCACTCTCCTGCCTAGGGTCACTCTCCTGTCTAGGGTCACTCTCCTGTCTAGGGTCACTCTCCTGCCTAGGGTCACTCTCCTGTCTAGGGTCACTCTCCTGTCTAGGGTCACTCTCCTGTCTATCGCAGTGCTACTGACTTCCTGTCTAGGGTCACTCTCCTGTCTAGGGTCACTCTCCTGTCTAGGGTCACTCTCCTGTCTATCGCAGTGCTACTGACTTCCTGTCTAAGGCCACTCTCCTGTCTAGGGCCACTCTCCTGTCTATGGCAGTACTACTGACTTCCTGTCTAGGGCCACTCTCCTGTCTATGGCAGTGCATCTGACTTCCTGTACACTGTAATCATCTCTCCTGCCTATGGCAGTGCTACTGTCTTCCTGTACACTGTAATCATCTCTCCTGCCTATGGCAGTGCTACTGACTTCCTGTCTAGGGTCACTCTCCTGTCTATGGCAGTACTATTGACTTCCTGTCTAGGGTCACTCTCCTGTCTATGGCAGTGCTTCTGACTTCCTGTCTAGGGTCACTCTCCTGCCTATGGCAGTGCTACTGTCTTCCTGTCTAGGGTCACTCTCCTGCCTATGGCAGTGCTACTGACTTCCTGTCTAGGGTCACTCTCCTGTCTATGGCAGTGCTACTGACTTCCTGTCTAAGGCCACTCTCCTGTCTAGGGCCACTCTCCTGTCTATGGCAGTACTACTGACTTCCTGTCTAGGGCCACTCTCCTGTCTATGGCAGTGCATCTGACTTCCTGTACACTGTAATCATCTCTCCTGCCTATGGCAGTGCTACTGTCTTCCTGTACACTGTAATCATCTCTCCTGCCTATGGCAGTGCTACTGACTTCCTGTCTAGGGTCACTCTCCTGTCTATGGCAGTACTATTGACTTCCTGTCTAGGGTCACTCTCCTGCCTAGGGTCACTCTCCTGTCTAGGGTCACTCTCCTGTCTAGGGTCACTCTCCTGCCTAGGGTCACTCTCCTGTCTAGGGTCACTCTCCTGTCTAGGGTCACTCTCCTGTCTATCGCAGTGCTACTGACTTCCTGTCTAGGGTCACTCTCCTGTCTATGGCAGTGCTACTGACTTCCTGTCTAAGGCCACTCTCCTGTCTAGGGCCACTCTCCTGTCTATGGCAGTACTACTGACTTCCTGTCTAGGGCCACTCTCCTGTCTATGGCAGTGCATCTGACTTCCTGTACACTGTAATCATCTCTCCTGCCTATGGCAGTGCTACTGTCTTCCTGTACACTGTAATCATCTCTCCTGCCTATGGCAGTGCTACTGACTTCCTGTCTAGGGTCACTCTCCTGTCTATGGCAGTACTATTGACTTCCTGTCTAGGGTCACTCTCCTGTCTATGGCAGTGCTACTGACTTCCTGTCTAGGGTCACTCTCCTGCCTATGGCAGTGCTACTGTCTTCCTGTCTAGGGTCACTCTCCTGCCTATGGCAGTGCTACTGACTTCCTGTCTAGGGTCACTCTCCTGTCTATGGCAGTGCTACTGACTTCCTGTCTAAGGCCACTCTCCTGTCTAGGGCCACTCTCCTGTCTATGGCAGTACTACTGACTTCCTGTCTAGGGCCACTCTCCTGTCTATGGCAGTGCATCTGACTTCCTGTACACTGTAATCATCTCTCCTGCCTATGGCAGTGCTACTGTCTTCCTGTACACTGTAATCATCTCTCCTGCCTATGGCAGTGCTACTGACTTCCTGTCTAGGGTCACTCTCCTGTCTATGGCAGTACTATTGACTTCCTGTCTAGGGTCACTCTCCTGTCTATGGCAGTGCTACTGACTTCCTGTCTAGGGTCACTCTCCTGCCTATGGCAGTGCTACTGACTTCCTGTCTAGGGCCACTCTCCTGTCTATGGCAGTGCTACTGACTTCCTGTCTAGGGCCACTCTCCTGCCTATGGCAGTGCTACTGACTTCCTGTCTAGGGCCACTCTCCTGTCTATGGCAGTGCTACTGACTTCCTGTCTAGGGCCACTCTCCTGCCTATGGCAGTGCATCTGACTTCCTGTAGTAACCCTATAATAGCTCTGTAAAGCAAATCAAATCAAATCAAATCAAATCAAATTTTATTTGTCACATACACATGGTTAGCAGATGTTAATGCGAGTGTAGCGAAATGCTTGTGCTTCTAGTTCCGACAATGCAGTAATAACAAGTAATCTAACTAACAATTCCAAAACGACTTTCTTGTACACAGTGTAAGGGGATAAAGAATATGTACATAAGGATATATGAATGAGTGATGGTACAGAGCAGCATAGGCAAGATACAGTAGATGGTATCGAGTACAGTATGTACAAATGAGATGAGTATGTAAACAAAGTGGCATAGTTTAAAGTGGCTAGTGATACATGTATTACATAAGGATACAGTCGATAATATAGAGTACAGTATATACGTATGCATATGAGATGAATAATGTAGGGTAAGTAACATTATATAAGGTAGCATTGTTTAAAGTGGCTAGTGATATATTTACATCATTTCCCATCAATTCCCATTATTAAAGTGGCTGGAGTTGAGTCAGTGTCAGTGTGTTGGCAGCAGCCACTCAGTGTTAGTGGTGGCTGTTTAACAGTCTGATGGCCTTGAGATAGAAGCTGTTTTTCAGTCTCTCGGTCCCAGCTTTGATGCACCTGTACTGACCTCGCCTTCTGGATGATAGCGGGGTGAACAGGCAGTGGCTCGGGTGGTTGATGTCCTTGATGATCTTTATGGCCTTCCTGTGACATCGGGTGGTGTAGGTGTCCTGTAGGGCAGGTAGTTTGCCCCCGGTGATGCGTTGTGCAGACCTCACTACCCTCTGGAGAGCCTTACGGTTGAGGGCGGTGCAGTTGCCATACCAGGCGGTGATACAGCCCGCCAGGATGCTCTCGATTGTGCATCTGTAGAAGTTTGTGAGTGCTTTTGGTGACAAGCCGAATTTCTTCAGCCTCCTGAGGTTGAAGAGGCGCTGCTGCGCCTTCTTCACGATGCTGTCTGTGTGAGTGGACCAATTCAGTTTGTCTGTGATGTGTATGCCGAGGAACTTAAAACTTGCTACCCTCTCCACTACTGTTCCATCGATGTGGATAGGGGGGTGTTCCCTCTGCTGTTTCCTGAAGTCCACAATCATCTCCTTAGTTTTGTTGACGTTGAGTGTGAGGTTATTTTCCTGACACCACACTCCCTTTGCCTCTGTTTCTGTTGACAACATCAGTGGGGAGGATAAACATCAGTCAGCCTCAGACTGACTGCAGGAGAGAGAGGAGTATAGCAGAGCTGGGGATAGACTGTCTTATTAGCTTGTCTGGTTGAGCTACAGCTTAAAGCAGCTACTGTCTCAGGTTGACTGTAGTCCAGCTGTCTCACACTTCTCTAGGACATCATGGTGTGATGTTGAAGGCTCAGTAGATGTCACTCAGGTCTGTTGTTTTTATGCTGTTTCTATGGTCATTTAAAGGGATACTGTGAAATTAGCAATGAGGCCCTTTATCTACTGACCCAGAGTCAGATGAGGCCCTTTATCTACTGACCCAGAGTCAGATGAGGCCCTTTATCTACTGACCCAGAGTCAGATGAGGCCCTTTATCTACTGACCCAGAGTCAGATGAAGCCCTTTATCTACTGACCCAGAGTCAGATGAGGTCCTTTATCTACTGACCCAGAGTCTGATGAGGCCCTTTATCTACTGACCCAGAGTCAGATGAGGCCCTTTATCTACTGACCCAGAGTCAGATGAGGCCCTTTATCTACTGACCCAGAGTCAGATGAGGCCCTTTATCTACTGACCCAGAGTCAGATGAGGCCCTTTATCTACTGACCCAGAGTCAGATGAGGCCCTTTATCTACTGACCCAGAGTCAGATGAGGCCCTTTATCTACTGACCCAGAGTCAGATGAGGCCCTTTATCTACTGACCCAGAGTCAGATGAGGCCCTTTATCTACTGACCCAGAGTCAGATGAAGCCCTTTATCTACTGACCCAGAGTCAGATGAAGCCCTTTATCTACTGACCCAGAGTCAGATGAGGCCCTTTATCTACTGACCCAGAGTCAGATGAGGCCCTTTATCTACTGACCCAGAGTCAGATGAGGCCCTTTATCTACTGACCCAGAGTCAGATGAGGCCCTTTATCTACTGACCCAGAGTCAGATGAACTCGTGGAAACCACTTTTATGTCTCTGTGTCCAGTATGAAGGAAGTTGCAGGAACTAACTAATTGCTGGAGGTCTATGGGTATCTAGTAGATATGCATAGCGCTGACGCTTGTTTGCATTGGCTCCCGAAACTACCTCTACCTTCCTTTATACTGGACACAGAATCCTGAAATATTATTCAGATCAACACTAGTCATTCCCCTCAAGAGGGATTGCATTATTACTTGTGATAGTGTGTGTGTTAGTGGGTGTGTGTTAGTAGGAGTGGGTTAGTGGGTGTGTGTTAGTGTGTGTGTTAGTGGGTGTGTGTTAGTGGGTGTTAGTGGGTGTGTGTTAGTGGGTGTGTGTTAGTGGGTGTGTGTTAGTGGGTGTGTGTTAGTGGGTGTGTTAGTGTGTGTGTTAGTGTGTGTGCCTGTGCGTGTGTGTTATTCACAGTGATAGTATAGACCGGTTTAATTGGTTAGCTCTGGGTCTGTCTGTCTGGCTCAGTGCGCCTCGCTCGTCTCGGGTCTTTAAAAGGTCATTGGCTTCATCCAGACCACCAGACAGAGATCCTGCTACTGTATGAGATACTGGATATACCCTGTGTGTTTCAGGCTGTCCGTGGATGTGGGACGACCTGGCTTGTTGGCAGGATGCAGCCGTAGGTGAAGTGGTATCAGTCAGATGTCCTGAAGTCTTTCATGACCTCCTGAGTCCTGACGATGGTTTGTAGCATGGCTTCTACTGTACTAGTGATTCAAACAGTATGGCTTGGCATATTTATATGGGTTGAAGTGCTATAGCATTTTGTAGATTGACGTGTGTGTGTGTGTGTGTGTGTGTGTGTGTGTGTGTGTGTGTGTGTGTGTGTGTGTGTGTGTGTGTGTGTGTGTGTGTGTGTGTGTGTTTCAGAGATTGGTTGGATCAGTAGGAACTGTACAGCAGAGGGCTGGTCAGAAACATTTCCTCACTACGTTGACGCCTGTCTGTCAGACGATAACACCACCAGACCGGTAAGAACCTAGAACCTAACCTCTAGAACCTAGAACTAGACAGGTAAGAACCTAACCTCTAGAACCTAGAACTAGACAGGTAAGAACCTAGAACCCAACCTATAGAACTAGACAGGTAAGAACCTAGAACCTAACCTCTAGGACATAGAACTAGACAGGTAAGAACCTAGAACCTAACCTCTAGAACCTAGAACCAGACAGGTTAGAACCTAGAACCTAACTTCTAGAACCTAGAACTAGACATGTAAGAACTTAGAACCCAACCTCTAGAACCTAGAACTAGACAGGTAAGAACCTAGAATCCAACCGCTAGAACCTAGAACTAGACAGGTAAGAACCTAGAATCCAACCGCTAGAACCTAGAACTAGACAGGTAAGAACCCAGAACCCAACCTCTCGAACCTATAACTAGACAGGTAAGAACCTAAAACCCAACCTCTAGAACCTAGAACTAGACAGGTAAGAACCTAGAACCTAACCTCTAGAACCTAGAACTAGACAGGTAAGAACCTAGGACCTAACTTCTAGAACTAGACAGGTAAGAACCTAGAATCTAACTCCTAGAATCAGACAGGTAACAACATAGAACCTCTAAAACCTAGTATATAGAACCTAGAACAGGACCTTCTTTCACAATGTATACTTCCGTTGAACAGTGCAAACAGTAGAACCATGTGCTATTCTGTCTCACCAAGGACATATACTATGTACTATAACAATGTCTCTCTGTCTCTTCCAGGACATATACTATGTTCTATAACAATGTCTCTCTGTCTCTTCCAGGACATATACTATGTTCTATAACAGTGTCTCTCTGTCTCTCCCAGGACATATACTATAACAATGTCTCTCTGTCTCTCCCAGGACATATACTATGTTCTATAACAATGTCTCTCTGTCTCTTCCAGGACATATACTATGTTCTATAACAGTGTCTCTCTGTCTCTCCCAGGACATATACTATAACAATGTCTCTCTGTCTCTTCCAGGATATATACTATGTTCTATAACAGTGTCTCTCTGTCTCTCCCAGGACATATACTATGTTCTATAACAATGTATCTCTGTCTCTCCCAGGACATATACTATAACAATGTCTCTCTGTCTCTCCCAGGACATATACTATGTTCTATAACAGTGTCTCTCTGTCTCTTCCAGGATATATACTATGTTCTATAACAGTGTCTCTCTGTCTCTCCCAGGACATATACTATGTTCTATAACAATGTATCTCTGTCTCTCCCAGGACATATACTATAACAATGTCTCTCTGTCTCTCCCAGGACATATACTATGTTCTATAACAGTGTCTCTCTGTCTCTCCCAGGACATATACTATGTTCTATAACAGTGTCTCTCTGTCTCTTCCAGGATATATACTATGTTCTATAACAATGTATCTCTGTCTCTCCCAGGACATATACTATAACAATGTCTCTCTGTCTCTTCCAGGACATGTACTATAACAATGTCTCTCTGTCTGTCCCAGGACATATACTATGTTCTATAACAGTGTCTCTCTGTCTCTTCCAGGACATATACTATAACAGTGTCTCTCTGTCTCTTCCAGGACATGCACTATGAGTCTGTGAAAGCTCTGTACACAGCAGGATACAGCACCTCTTTGGTCTCTCTAACCACCGCCATGACTATACTCTGCAGGTTCAGGTTAGATCTGCTCTCTCACCACCTCCATGACTATACTCTGAAGGTTCAGGTTAGATCTGGTCTCTCACCACCTCCATGACTATACTCTGCAGGTTCAGGTTAGATCTGGTCTCTCTCACCACATCCATGACTATACTCTGCAGGTTCAGATAACCGGCCACTAGGGGGCAACGGTTTGCATTATTACCATCAAGTAGTCTTGTGGCTTGCTAGGGTGTTTTGGACAGGGATGGTGTATTTAATTTTTTTTTTTGCCTATCCCAAACTATTTAACTTAAACACTCGGAATGAATCCCTGAACTTACCCGTCAAGTTGTTTCTGTTTTTCATTTTTTCTTCAATTTTTTTTTTTAAATTTGGCATTTTTTATGATTATACAAATAAGACAGAACAGCAGGACAGAACACACAGATCCCCTACCAAATCAACCCCCCCCCCATGCTCTAACAGAACACACAGATCCCCTACCAAATCAACCCCCCCCCATGCTCTAAAAGAGCCCCACCCCAACCCCCCATGCTCTAACAGAGCCCAACCCCCCATGCTCTAAAAGAGCCCCACCCCAACCCCCCATGCTCTAAAAGAGCCCCACCCCAACCCCCCATGCTCTAACAGAGCCCAACCCCCCATGCTCTAAAAGAGCCCCACCCCAACCCCCCATGCTCTAACAGAGCCCCACCGCAAAACCAGACTTAATGCGGCATGATATACAATGAGTAATATATATATATTTTTTATATATATTTATTTCACCTTTATTTAACCAGGTAGGCTAGTTGAGAACAAGTTCTCATTTGCAACTGCGACCTGGCCAAAATAAAGCATAGCAGTGTGAACAGACAACAACACAGAGTTACACATGGAGTAAACAATAAACAATAAACAAGTCAATAACATAGTAGAAAAAAAAGAGAATCTATATACATTGTGTGCAAAAGGCATGGGGAGGTAGGCAATAAATAGGCCATAGGAGTGAATAATTACAATTTAGCAGATTAACACTGGAGTGATAAATGATCAGATGGTCATGTACAGGTAGAGATACTGGTGTGCAAAAGAGCAGAAAAGTAAATAAAATAAAAACAGTATGGGGATGAGGTAGGTAGATTTGGTGGGCTATTTACAGATGGACTATGTACAGCTCGGTTAGCTGCTCAGATAGCAGATGTTTAAAGTTGGTGAGGGAGATAAAAGTCTCCAACTTCAGAGATTTTTGCAATTCGTTCCAGTCGCAGGCAGCAGAGAACTGGAAGGAAAGGCGGCCAAATTAGGTTTTGGCTTTAGGGATGATCAGTGAGATACACCTGCTGGAGCGCGTGCTCGTGGGTGTTGCCATCGTGACCAGTGAACTGAGATAAGGCGGAGCTTTACCTAGCATAGACTTGTAGATGACCTGGAGCCAGTAGGTCTGGCGACGAACATGTAGCGAGGGCCAGCCGACTAGAGCATACAGGTCGCAGTGGTGGGTGGTATAAGGTGCTTTAGTAACAAAACGGATGGCACTGTGAAAACTGCATCCAGTTTGCTGAGTAGAGTATTGGAAGCTATTTTGTAGATGACATCGCCGAAGTCGAGGATCGTTAGGATAGTCAGTTTTACTAGGGTAAGTTTGGCGGCGTGAGTGAAGGAGGCTTTGTTGCGAAATAGAAAGCCGACTCTCGATTTGATTTTGGATTGGAGATGTTTGATATGAGTCTGGAAGGAGAGTTTTCAGTCTAGCCACACACCTAGCTACTTATAGATGTCCACATATTCTAGGTCGGAACCATCCAGGGTGGTGATGCTAGTCGGGCGTGTGGGTGCAGGCAGCGAACGGTTGAAAAGCATGCATTTGGTTTTACAAGCGTTTAAGAGCATTGAAGCTCGTTTGGAGGTTAGATAGCACAGTGTCCAAGGAAGGGCCAGAAGTATACAGAATATACAGAATGGTGTCGTCTGCATAGAGGTGGATCAGGGAATCGCCCGCAGCAAGAGCAACATTATTGATATATACAGAGAAAAGAGTCGGCCTGAGAATTGAACCCTGTGGTACCCCCATAGAGACTGCCAGAGGACCGGACAACATGCCCTCCGATTTGACACACTGAACTGTGTCTGCAAAGTAGTTGGTGAACCAGGCAAGGCAGTCATTAGAAAAACCGAGGCTACTGAGTCTGCCGATAAGAATATGGTGATTGACAGAGTCGAAAGCCTTGGCCAGGTCGATGAAGACGGCTGCACAGTAATGTCTCTTCTCGATGGCGGTTATGATATCGTTTAGTACCTTGAGCGTGGCTGAGGTGCACCCGTGACGGGCCTATGAACCGGATTGCACAGTGGAGAAGGTACGGTGGGATTCGAGATGGTTAGTGATCTGTTTGTTGACTTGGCTTTCGAAGACCTTAGATAGGCAGGGCAGGATGGATATAGGTCTGTAACAGTTTGAGTCCAGTGTGCCTCACCCTTTGAAGAATGGGATGACCGCGGCAGCTTTCCAATCCTTGGGGATCTCAGATGATACGAAGGAGAGGTTGAACAGGCTGGTAATAGGGGTTGCGACAATGGCGGCGGACAGTTTCAGAAGTAGAGGGTCCAGATTGTCAAGCCCAGCTGATTTGTATGGGTCCAGGTTTTGCAGCTCTTTCAGAACATCTGCTATCTGGATTTGGGTAAATTTGTAGCTGCGAGGTGGGCGGGGGGGGGCGGAGCTGTTGGCCGAGGTTGGAGTAGCCAGGAGGAAGGCATGGCCAGCCGTTGAGAAGAATTCAGGAATTTCCAAAACATTTCCAAAACATGTGTAATAAAGTAGCAGCATATGCACAGAATTTACAGATTTCTGGATATCAATTCTTGAGACGTTTTCTAAGATAGACATATATAGATGAAGAATGTCAGAGTATGAAGCATACTCTGATGAGTTTTGTCTGAAAGTTGTTCACCTAAGTCCTCTTCCCATTGGTTCTTGAGAGTTCAGGGAATCCAGATTGTGGAAGTTTAATAACATGCAGATCACACTCATGCCCCCTCTGATATTTTTTATTTAACTAGGAAAGTCAGTTAAGAACAAATTCTTATTTACAATGACAGCCTACCGGGGAACAGTGGGTTAACTGCCTGTTCAGGGGCAGAACAACAGAACGACAGTGTGTTTTACCCTGTCAGCTCGGAGATTTGATCCAGCAACCTTTCAGTTACTAGCCCTACACTCTAACCACTAGGCTACCTGCCGGCCCTACACTCAAACCACTAGGCTACCTGTCGCCCCTACACTCTAACCACTAGGCTACCTGCCGGCCCTACACTCAAACCACTAGGCTACCTGCCTCCCCTACACTCAAACCACTAGGCTACCTGCCGGCCCTACACTCAAACCACTAGGCTACCTGCCGGCCCTACACTCAAACCACTAGGCTACCTGCCGGCCCTACACTCAAACCACTAGGCTACCTGCCGGCCCTACACTCAAACCACTAGGCTACCTGCCGGCCCTACACTCAAACCACTAGCCTACCTGCCGGCCCTACACTCAAACCACTAGGCTACCTGCCGGCCCTACACTCAAACCACTAGGCTACCTGCCGGCCCTACACTCAAACCACTAGGCTACCTGCCGGCCCTACACTAACCACTAGGCTACCTGCCGGCCCTACACTAACCACTAGGCTACCTGCCGGCCCTACACTAACCACTAGGCCACCTGCCTCCCCTACACTAACCACTAGGCTACCTGCCGGCCCTACACTAACCACTAGGCCACCTGCCTCCCCTACACTCTAACCACTAGGCTACCTGCCGGCCCTACACTAACCACTAGGCTACCTGCCTCCCCTACACTCTAACCACTAGGCTACCTGCCGGCCCTACACTAACCACTAGGCTACCTGCCGGCCCTACACTAACCACTAGGCTACCTGCCGCCCCTACACTCTAACCACTAGGCTACCTGCCACCCCTACACTCTAACCACTAGGCTACCTGCCGGCCCTACAGTCTAACCACTAGGCTAGCCACCTGCCTCCCCAAACTGTATGTACAGGTCGTTCAGTGAGGAGATCCCTTTTCCAGACCAGATATGAAATACCCTACTTACATTAGCTGATCTGGAAACAGTTAAGGAGATCTTTTGGTCTCAGTGAATTTTCAACTTCTGCCCCATAATTAAAAAACCATACAACATCTTGAACATCTTGGCCATGTTCTGTTATAATCTCCACCAGGCACAGCCAGAAGAGGACTGGCCACCCCTCAGAGCCTGGTTCCTCTCTAGGTTTCTTCCTAGGTTTTGGCCTTTCTAGGGAGTTTTTCCTAGCCACCGTGCTTCTACACCTGCATTGCTTGCTGTTTGGGGTTTTAGGCTGGGTTTCTGTACAGCACTTTGAGATATCAGCTGATGTACGAAGGGCTATATAAATAAATGTGATTTGATTTGATTTGATTTAGACAGGAAGTCAATAGTACTGACATAGACAGGAGAGTGACCCTAGGCAGGAGAGTGACCCTAGACTGGGTTTCTGTACAGCACTTTGAGATATCAGCTGATGTACGAAGGGCTGTATAAATAAATGTGATTTGATTTGATTTAGACAGGAAGTCAATAGTACTGACATAGACAGGAGAGTGACCCTAGGCAGGAGAGTGACCCTAGACTGGGTTTCTGTACAGCACTTTGAGATATCAGCTGATGTACGAAGGGCTATATAAATAAATGTGATTTGATTTTATTTGATTTAGACAGGAAGTCAATAGTACTGACATAGACAGGAGAGTGACCCTAGGCAGGAGAGTGACCCTAGACTGGGTTTCTGTACAGCACTTTGAGATATCAGCTGATGTACGAAGGGCTGTATAAATAAATGTGATTTGATTTGATTTGAATAGGGTTTTTAAAGTATTTGGAAACAGGCTCAGCTAGTTTAGAGCAAAGTAAGGCTGCTAAGGAGGTGGGGCCACAGGATGAGATCTCCAAGGTCAACCATTTTCTTATGTCAGCTGCCCAGTAATAATATTGAAAGTTGGGTAGCTCTAGACCACCCTGGGGACGAGTCTCTGCAATACGCTCCTACGTGTCCGAGGGTTTTTCTTGTTCCAGATAAACTAATATCTGCTTTTATCTATGGAGATAAAAAATATATATTTTGTCAGAAAGATAGTAATACATTTGAAATGAGTATAAAAACGTAGGTAATACATTCATTCCTCGCGAAGAAAAAGTTTAAGTTGAGTGTGACTCAAATTCCAAAATACAGTTTCTGTGTAGTGACTCTGAAGGGCACATGACTAAAATATGTGTGCCTGTCAGAAGGATTAATACACATCAATTCACGTTTTTATAGATGAACCTCATATTTACCAACTGTCTTTAGTAGAACCTGGATCTCTGGAAGACCAGTTAAAGGGTCAGACATTTATAATATAATGTCATCCGTATAGTAGTGTTATTCACATATTGTTAAGGCTAAAGGCTCAATTGTGAAAGCAAACAGCTGAGGGGATAGAGGACAACCCTGTCTTGTCCCATGTTGAAGTTGGAAATAGGATGAAAGGTTAATATGTGTGGGCACTGCAGGCATAGGGGAGGAGTAAAGAACTTTGATCCAGGACATAAAATTGGGACCGAATCCAAATTGTTTGAGGATATAAAACAGATAATCCCACTCAACCTGATCAAACTCCATCTCAGCATCAAGTGATAACAATATCTCTGGAGTGTCAGATGAAGAAGGGTTATAAAGTATATAAAGTATATTATAAAGATGTCTGATGTTTAAAAAGAATGACGATTTTTAAGGATAACGGAGGGAAGAACTGACTCAAAACGGCAGGGAATCATAGAAAGTATCTTTACATTTCAATTAAGTAAAGAAATTTGCCTACATGAACCACACAAGGTTTTTTTTACCATTTTCAGAATAAGTGAAATACATGCTTGTCTTATTGTTGAGGGTAAAGATTTTAAGGAGAATGATTCCCCAAATACGGAAAGAGAGGAGAGAGTTGATCTGAGAATAAAAATATAAATTTTCCTTTGTTTATTTTTTATTTTTATTTTTTTACCCTTTTTCTCCCCAATTTCATGGTATCCAATTGGTAGTTACGGTCTTGTCATCGCTCCAACTCCCGTACGGACTCGAGAGAGGCGAAGGTCTAGAGCCATGCGTCCTCCAAAACACAAACCAACCAAGCCGCACTGCTTCTTAACACAGCGCGCATCCGCCCGGTCGCTAGTGCTTGATGGTACAAGGACATCCCTGTCGGCCAAACCCTCCCCTAACCCAGACGACGCTGGGGCCAATTATGTGCCGCCCCATGGGTCTCCCGGTCGTGGCCGGCTGCAACAAAGGCTGGGCTCACACCCAGAATCTCTAGTGGCACAGTTAGCTCGCCACTCGGGAGGCCCGATCTGAGAATTTATTTTAAGAATTAGCTCTGAAATCCATCGGGGATTTAATTGGCAACACAATCTCTTCTACAGAGAGCTGCTCTTCTAGTTTAGCAGCTGTCTCAGGTTCAACTGTAGGAACATCTAAGTTCTCAAAGGTGTGGAGTAAGGTGGCATTACCAGCTGATTCTGAAGTGTATAATTATGAGTAAAAGAATTATGAAAGCATGAATTGACCTCTAAATGATCAATACATGTGTTACCCAGCTCATCAGTTATCTCAGGTATGGTTTGATTTGTTCTCTGACGCAGCATTTTCCCTGGTTTCTCTCCATGTTCATAATTTTTGTATCGAGATTTACTAATTCGATTTTCTGTTTATCGAGTTGAAAGAAGATTAAACTTTGTCTGAAGTGTCAAACTGTTGTTTTAGTAAATCTGCGGATGAAGAGTGTGAATATGCCATATCCAAATCCCAGATGTTATTTGTAAGTTCCCCGAGTAGTTGAATATTGCACTTCCTTAATCTTGCGCTGTACTAAATAATTTGGCCCCTTAGATAAGCCTTCATTGATTCCTATACTGTGGTAGGAGACATTCCAGGGGGTTGATTAAGCTCAATAAACAGCTCAATTTGAGATTATATAAAAGCAACAAAGGTTTCTTCTGGTAGCAGTAGTGAGTTAAGGGGGATACCTAGTCAGATGTACGACTGCATGCATTCAACTGGGATTCGATCCAGCAACCTTGCGGTTACTCGCCCAGTGCTCTATCCACTAGGCTACCTGCTTCCCTTTAAGGCTACAAGGGTGATAACTGGGCTGTGTATTTGGTATAAGTAGTTTCATAGTAAGAGGATAATGATTCGAAATGACTATAGCTTGGTAATCACACTCCGCGATAAGTGGCAGAAATCTATTGTCCTGGAAAAAGAGGTCTACGTGAGAAGGTCTTATGCGAACGGTATGTTTTTACTAATTAAAATGGCTGCTCCTCATGTTTTTAGAATGAAAATTGGAATATGATTGACCGATCCACTTTCCTTTTAAACGATAGTGGTCAAAAGTGCGGAGATGTGTCTCCTGAAGAAAGACGATATCTACTTTAAGTTGATTTAAATGAGAAAGAACCCGTTACCTTTTACTGGGTGGTTTAAAGATGTAAAATTGCAGCTAGCTAAAGTGACCGAGCAACCAGCTGTCCCTCATGATATCAGGCCTAGCCATGTAAAGTCAACCAGCTGTCCCTCATGATATCAGGCCTAGCCATGTAAAGTAACCAGCTGTCCCTCATGATATCAGGCCTAGCCATGTAAAGTAACCAGCTGTCCCTCATGATATCAGACCTAGCCATGTAAAGTAACCAGCTGTCCCTCATGTTATCAGGCCTAGCCATGTAAAGTCAACCAGCTGTCCCTCTCATGATATCAGACCTAGCCATGTAAACTCAACCAGCTGTCCCTCATGATATCAGGCCTAGCCATGTAAAGTCAACCAGCTGTCCCTCATGATATCAGGCCTAGCCATGTAAAGTAACTAGCTGTCCCTCATGTTATCAGGCCTAGCCATTTAAAGAAACCAGCTGTCCCTCATGATATCAGGCCTAGCCATGTAAAGTCAACCAGCTGTCCCTCATGATATCAGGCCTAGCCATGTAAAGTAACCAGCTGTCCCTCATGATATCAGACCTAGCCATGTAAAGAAACCAGCTGTCCCTCATGATATCAGGCCTAGCCATGTAAAGTCAACCAGCTGTCCCTCATGATATCAGGCTTAGCCATGTAAAGTCAACCAGCTGTCCCTCATGATATCAGGCCTAGCCATGTAAAGTAACCAGCTGTCCCTCATGATATCAGACCTAGTCATGTAAAGTAACCAGCTGTCCCTCATGATATCAGGCCTAGCCATGTAAAGTCAACCAGCTGTCCATCTCATGATATCAGGCCTAGCCATGTAAAGTAACCAGCTGTCCCTCATGATATCAGACCTAGTCATGTAAAGTAACCAGCTGTCCCTCATGATATCAGACCTAGCCATGTAAAGTCAACCAGCTGTCTCTCTCATGATATCAGGCCTAGCCATGTAAAGTAACCAGCTGTCCCTCATGATATCAGGCTTAGCCATGTAAAGTCAACCAGCTGTCCCCCATGTTATCAGGCCTAGCCATGTAAAGTAACCAGCTGTCCCTCATGATATCAGACCTAGCCATGTAAAGTCAATCAGCTGTCCCTCATGATACCAGGCCTAGCCATGTAAAGTAACCAGCTGTCCCTCATGATACCAGGCCTAGCCATGTAAAGTAACCAGCTGTCCCTCATGATATCAGGCCTAGCCATGTAAAGTAACCAGCTGTCCCTCATGTTATCAGGCCTAGCCATGTAAAGTCAACCAGCTGTCCCTCATGATATCAGACCTAGCCATGTAAAGTAACCAGCTGTCCCTCATGATATCAGGCCTAGCCATGTAAAGTAACCAGCTGTCCCTCATGTTATCAGGCCTAGCCATGTAAAGTCAACCAGCTGTCCCTCATGATATCAGACCTAGCCATGTAAAGTAACCAGCTGTCCCTCATGATACCAGGCCTAGCCATGTAAAGTAACCAGCTGTCTCTCATGATATCAGGCCTAGCCATGTAAAGTAACCAGCTGTCCCTCATGATACCAGGCCTAGCCATGTAAAGTAACCAGCTGTCCCTCATGATACCAGGCCTAGCCATGTAAAGTAACCAGCTGTCCCTCATGTTATCAGGCCTAGCCATGTAAAGTAACCAGCTGTCCCTCATGATACCAGGCCTAGCCATGTAAAGTAACCAGCTGTCCCTCATGTTATCAGGCCTATCTATGTAAAGTAACCAGCTGTCCCTCATGATATCAGGCCTAGCCATGTAAAGTCAACCAGCTGTCCCTCATGATATCAGGCCTAGCCATTTTAAAGTAACCAGCTGTCCCTCATGATATCAGGCCTAGCCATGTAAAGTAACCAGCTGTCCCTCATGATATCAGACCTAGCCATGTAAAGTAACCAGCTGTCCCTCATGTTATCAGGCCTAGCCATGTAAAGTCAACCAGCTGTCCCTCTCATGATATCAGACCTAGCCATGTAAACTCAACCAGCTGTCCCTCATGATATCAGGCCTAGCCATGTAAAGTCAACCAGCTGTCCCTCATGATATCAGGCCTAGCCATGTAAAGTAACTAGCTGTCCCTCATGTTATCAGGCCTAGCCATGTAAAGAAACCAGCTGTCCCTCATGATATCAGGCCTAGCCATGTAAAGTCAACCAGCTGTCCCTCATGATATCAGGCTTAGCCATGTAAAGTCAACCAGCTGTCCCTCATGATATCAGGCCTAGCCATGTAAAGTAACCAGCTGTCCCTCATGATATCAGACCTAGTCATGTAAAGAAACCAGCTGTCCCTCATGATATCAGGCCTAGCCATGTAAAGTCAACCAGCTGTCCCTCATGATATCAGGCTTAGCCATGTAAAGTCAACCAGCTGTCCCTCATGATATCAGGCCTAGCCATGTAAAGTAACCAGCTGTCCTTCATGATATCAGACCTAGTCATGTAAAGTAACCAGCTGTCCCTCGTGATATCAGACCTAGCCATGTAAAGTCAACCAGCTGTCCCTCTCATGATATCAGGCCTAGCCATGTAAAGTAACCAGCTGTCCCTCTCATGATATTAGGCCTAGCCATGTAAAGTAACCAGCTGTCCCTCATGATATCAGACCTAGTCATGTAAAGTAACCAGCTGTCCCTCATGATATCAGACCTAGCCATGTAAAGTCAACCAGCTGTCCCTCTCATGATATCAGGCCTAGCCATGTAAAGTAACCAGCTGTCCCTCATTATATCAGACCTAGCCATGTAAAGTCAACCAGCTGTCCCTCTCATGATATCAGGCCTAGCCATTTAAAGTAACCAGCTGTCCCTCATGATATCAGGCTTAGCCATGTAAAGTCAACCAGCTGTCCCCCATGTTATCAGGCCTAGACATGTAAAGTAACCAGCTGTCCCTCATGCTATCAGACCTAGCCATGTAAAGTCAATCAGCTGTCCCTCATGATACCAGGCCTAGCCATGTAAAGTAACCAGATGTTCCTCATGATACCAGGCCTAGCCATGTAAAGTAACCAGCTGTCCCTCATGATATCAGGCCTAGCCATGTAAAGTAACCAGCTGTCCCTCATGTTATCAGGCCTAGCCATGTAAAGTCAACCAGCTGTCCCTCATGATATCAGACCTAGCCATGTAAAGTCAATCGGCTGTCCCTCATTATACCAGGCCTAGCCATGTAAAGTAACCAGCTGTCCCTCATGATATCAGGCCTAGCCATGTAAAGTAACCAGCTGTCTCTCATGATATCAGGCCTAGCCATGTAAAGTAACCAGCTGTCCCTCATGATACCAGGCCTAGCCATGTAAAGTAACCAGCTGTCCCTCATGATACCAGGCCTAGCCATGTAAAGTAACCAGCTGTCCCTCATGTTATCAGGCCTCGCAATGTAAAGTAACCAGCTGTCCCTCATGATACCAGGCCTAGCCATGTAAAGTAACCAGCTGTCCCTCATGTTATCAGGCCTATCTATGTAAAGTAACCAGCTGTCCCTCATGATATCAGGCCTAGCCATGTAAAGTAACCAGCTGTCCCTCATGATACCAGGCCTAGCCATGTAAAGTAACCAGCTGTCCCTTATGATACCAGGCCTAGCCATGCAAAGTAACCAGCTGTCCCTCATGATACCAGGCCTAGCCATGTAAAGTAACCAGCTGTCCCTCATGATTCCAGGCCTAGCCATGTAAAGTAACCAGCTGTCCCTCATGTTATCAGGCCTATCTATGTAAAGTAACCAGCTGTCCCTCATGATATCAGGCCTAGCCATGTAAAGTAACCAGCTGTCCCTCATGATACCAGGCCTAGCCATGTAAAGTAACCAGCTGTCCCTCATGATACCAGGCCTAGCCATGTAAAGTAACCAGCTGTCCCTTATGATACCAGGCCTAGCCATGTAAAGTAACCAGCTGTCCCTCTCATGATACCAGGCCTAGCCATGTAAAGTAACCAGCTGTCCCTCATGATACCAGGCCTAGCCATGTAAAGTAACCAGCTGTCCCT
The DNA here is from genome assembly GCF_045791955.1 of Oncorhynchus clarkii lewisi. Taxonomy (NCBI): domain Eukaryota; kingdom Metazoa; phylum Chordata; class Actinopteri; order Salmoniformes; family Salmonidae; genus Oncorhynchus; species Oncorhynchus clarkii. The sequence goes on from NC_092166.1 coordinate 1,065,848, forward strand.
CATGATACCAGGCCTAGCCATGTAAAGTCAACCAGCTGTCCCTCATGATATCAGGCCTAGCCATGTAAAGTCAACCAGCTATTCCTCATGATACCAGGCCTAGCCATGTAAAGTCAACCAGCTGTCCCTCGTGATATCAGACCTAGCCATGTAAAGTCAACCAGCTGTCCCTCTCATGATATCAGGCCTAGCCATGTAAAGTAACCAGCTGTCCCTCATGATATCAGACCTAGCCATGTAAAGTCAACCAGCTGTCCCTCTCATGATATCAGGCCTAGCCATGTAAAGTAACCAGCTGTTCCTCATGATATCAGGCTTAGCCATGTAAAGTCAACCAGCTGTCCCCCATGTTTTCAGGCCTAGCCATGTAAAGTAACCAGCTGTCCCTCATGATATCAGACCTAGCCATGTAAAGTCAATCAGCTGTCCCTCATGATACCAGGCCTAGCCATGTAAAGTAACCAGCTGTCCCTCATGATACCAGGCCTAGCCATGTAAAGTAACCAGCTGTCCCTCATGATACCAGGCCTAGCCATGTAAAGTAACCAGCTGTCCCTCATGATACCAGGCCTAGCCATGTAAAGTAACCAGCTGTCCCTCATGATACCAGGCCTAGCCATGTAAAGTAACCAGCTGTCCCTCATGATACCAGGCCTAGCCATGTAAAGTAACCAGCTGTCCCTCATGATACCAGGCCTAGCCATGTAAAGTAACCAGCTGTCCCTCATGATACCAGGCCTAGCCATGTAAAGTAACCAGCTGTCCCTCATGTTATCAGGCCTAGCCATGTAAAGTAACCAGCTGTCCCTCATGATACCAGGCCTAGCCATGTAAAGTAACCAGCTGTCCCTCATGTTATCAGGCCTATCTATGTAAAGTAACCAGCTGTCCCTCATGATATCAGGCCTAGCCATGTAAAGTAACCAGCTGTCCCTCATGATACCAGGCTTAGCCATGTAAAGTAACCAGCTGTCCCTCATGATACCAGGCCTAGCCATGTAAAGTAACCAGCTATCCCTTATGATACCAGGCCTAGCCATGCAAAGTAACCAGCTGTCCCTCATGATACCAGGCCTAGCCATGTAAAGTAACTTGCTGTCCCTCATGATACCAGGCCTAGCCATGTAAAGTAACCAGCTGTCCCTCATTATACCAGGCCTAGCCATGTAAAGTAACCAGTTGTCCCTTATGATACCAGGCCTAGCCATGTAAAGTAACCAGCTGTCCCTCATTATACCAGGCCTAGCCATGTAAAGTAACCAGTTGTCCCTTATGATACCAGGCCTAGCCATGTAAAGTAACCAGCTGTCCCTCATGATGCCAGGCCTAGCCATGTAAAGTAACCAGCTGTCCCTCATGATACCAGGCCTAGACATGTAAAGTAACCAGCTGTCCCTCATGATACCAGGCCTAGCCATGTAAAGTAACCAGCTGTCCCTCATGATACCAGGCCTAGCCATGTAAAGTAACCAGCTGTCCCTCATGATACCAGGCCTAGCCATGTAAAGTAACCAGCTGTCCCTCATGATACCAGGCCTAGCCATGTAAAGTATCCAGCTGTCCCTCATGATACCAGGTCTAGCCATGTAAAGTCAACCAGCTGTCCCTCATGATACCAGGCCTAGCCATGTAAAGTCAACCAGCTGTCCCTCATGATATCAGGCCTAGCCATGTAAAGTCAACCAGCTGTCCCTCATGATATCAGGCCTAGCCATGTAAAGTAACCAGCTGTTCCTCATGATATCAGGCCTAGCCATGTAAAGTCAACCAGCTGTCCCTCATGATACCAGGCCTAGCCATGTAAAGTAACCAGCTGTCCCTCATGATACCAGGCCTAGCCATGTAAAGTAACCAGCTGTCCCTCATGATACCAGGCCTAGCCATGTAAAGTCAACCAGCTGTCCCTCATGATATCAGGCCTAGCCTTGTAAAGTCAACCAGCTGTTCCTCATGATACCAGGCCTAGCCATGTAAAGTCAACCAGCTGTCCCTCATGATACCAGGTCTAGCCATGTACAGTTAACCAGCTGTCCCTCATGATACCAGGCCTAGCCATGTAAAGTAACCAGCTGTCCCTCATGATATCAGGCCTAGCCATGTAAAGTAACCAGCTGTCCCTCATGTTATCAGGCCTAGCCATGTAAAGTCAACCAGCTGTCCCTCATGATATCAGGCCTAGCCATGTAAAGTAACCAGCTGTCCCTCATGTTATCAGGCCTAGCCATGTAAAGTCAACCAGCTGTCCCTCATGTTATCAGGCCTAGCCATGTAAAGTAACCAGCTGTCCCTCATGTTATCAGGCCTAGCCATGTAAAGTCAACCAGCTGTCCCTCATGATATCAGGCCTAGCCATGTAAAGTAACCAGCTGTCCCTCATGTTATCAGGCCTAGCCATGTAAAGTCAACCAGCTGTCCCTCATGTTATCAGGCCTAGCCATGTAAAGTCAACCAGCTGTCCCTCATGATATCAGACCTAGCCATGTAAAGTCAATCAGCTGTCCCTCATTATACCAGGCCTAGCCATGTAAAGTAACCAGCTGTCCCTCATGATATCAGGCCTAGCCATGTAAAGTAACTAGCTGTCTCTCATGATATCAGGCCTAGCCATGTAAAGTAACCAGCTGTCCCTCATGATACCAGGCCTAGCCATGTAAAGTAACCAGCTGTCCCTCATGTTATCAGGCCTAGCCATGTAAAGTAACCAGCTGTCCCTCATGATATCAGACCTAGCCATGTAAAGTCAATCAGCTGTCCCTCATGATACCAGGCCTAGCCATGTAAAGTAACCAGCTGTCCCTCATGATACCAGGCCTAGCCATGTAAAGTAACCAGCTGTCCCTCATGTTATCAGGCCTAGCCATGTAAAGTCAACCAGCTGTCCCTCATGATATCAGACCTAGCCATGTAAAGTCAATCAGCTGTCCCTCGTTATACCAGGCCTAGCCATGTAAAGTAACCAGCTGTCCCTCATGATATCAGGCCTAGCCATGTAAAGTAACCAGCTGTCCCTCATGATACCAGGCCTAGCCATGTAAAGTAACCAGCTGTCCCTCATGATACCAGGCCTAGCCATGTAAAGTAACCAGCTGTCCCTCATGTTATCAGGCCTAGCCATGTAAAGTAACCAGCTGTCCCTCATGATACCAGGCCTAGCCATGTAAAGTAACCAGCTGTCCCTCATGTTATCAGGCCTATCTATGTAAAGTAACCAGCTGTCCCTCATGATATCAGGCCTAGCCATGTAAAGTAACCAGCTGTCCCTCATGATACCAGGCTTAGCCATGTAAAGTAACCAGCTGTCCCTCATGATACCAGGCCTAGCCATGTAAAGTAACCAGCTATCCCTTATGATACCAGGCCTAGCCATGCAAAGTAACCAGCTGTCCCTCATGATACCAGGCCTAGCCATGTAAAGTAACTTGCTGTCCCTCATGATACCAGGCCTAGCCATGTAAAGTAACCAGCTGTCCCTCATTATACCAGGCCTAGCCATGTAAAGTAACCAGTTGTCCCTTATGATACCAGGCCTAGCCATGTAAAGTAACCAGCTGTCCCTCATTATACCAGGCCTAGCCATGTAAAGTAACCAGTTGTCCCTTATGATACCAGGCCTAGCCATGTAAAGTAACCAGCTGTCCCTCATGATACCAGGCCTAGCCATGTAAAGTAACCAGCTGTCCCTCATGATACCAGGCCTAGCCATGTAAAGTAACCAGCTGTCCCTCATGATACCAGGCCTAGCCATGTAAAGTAACCAGCTGTCCCTCATGATACCAGGCCTAGCCATGTAAAGTAACCAGCTGTCCCTCATGATACCAGGCCTAGCCATGTAAAGTAACCAGCTGTCCCTCATGATACCAGGCCTAGCCATGTAAAGTATCCAGCTGTCCCTCATGATACCAGGTCTAGCCATGTAAAGTCAACCAGCTGTCCCTCATGATACCAGGCCTAGCCATGTAAAGTCAACCAGCTGTCCCTCATGATATCAGGCCTAGCCATGTAAAGTCAACCAGCTGTCCCTCATGATATCAGGCCTAGCCATGTAAAGTAACCAGCTGTTCCTCATGATATCAGGCCTAGCCATGTAAAGTCAACCAGCTGTCCCTCATGATACCAGGCCTAGCCATGTAAAGTAACCAGCTGTCCCTCATGATACCAGGCCTAGCCATGTAAAGTAACCAGCTGTCCCTCATGATACCAGGCCTAGCCATGTAAAGTCAACCAGCTGTCCCTCATGATATCAGGCCTAGCCTTGTAAAGTCAACCAGCTGTTCCTCATGATACCAGGCCTAGCCATGTAAAGTCAACCAGCTGTCCCTCATGATACCAGGTCTAGCCATGTACAGTCAACCAGCTGTCCCTCATGATACCAGGCCTAGCCATGTAAAGTAACCAGCTGTCCCTCATGATATCAGGCCTAGCCATGTAAAGTAACCAGCTGTCCCTCATGTTATCAGGCCTAGCCATGTAAAGTCAACCAGCTGTCCCTCATGATATCAGGCCTAGCCATGTAAAGTAACCAGCTGTCCCTCATGTTATCAGGCCTAGCCATGTAAAGTCAACCAGCTGTCCCTCATGTTATCAGGCCTAGCCATGTAAAGTAACCAGCTGTCCCTCATGTTATCAGGCCTAGCCATGTAAAGTCAACCAGCTGTCCCTCATGATATCAGGCCTAGCCATGTAAAGTAACCAGCTGTCCCTCATGTTATCAGGCCTAGCCATGTAAAGTCAACAAGCTGTCCCTCATGTTATCAGGCCTAGCCATGTAAAGTCAACCAGCTGTCCCTCATGATATCAGACCTAGCCATGTAAAGTCAATCAGCTGTCCCTCATTATACCAGGCCTAGCCATGTAAAGTAACCAGCTGTCCCTCATGATATCAGGCCTAGCCATGTAAAGTAACCAGCTGTCTCTCATGATATCAGGCCTAGCCATGTAAAGTAACCAGCTGTCCCTCATGATACCAGGCCTAGCCATGTAAAGTAACCAGCTGTCCCTCATGTTATCAGGCCTAGCCATGTAAAGTAACCAGCTGTCCCTCATGATACCAGGCCTAGCCATGTAAAGTAACAAGCTGTCCCTCATGTTATCAGGCCTAGCCATGTAAAGTAACTAGCTGTCCCTCATGATACCAGGCCTAGCCATGTAAAGTAACCAGCTGTGCCTTATGATACCAGGCCTAGCCATGTAAAGTCAACCAGCTGTCCCTCATGATACCAGGCCTAGCCATGTAAAGTCAACCAGCTGTCCCTCATGATATCAGGCCTAGCCATGTAAAGTCAACCAGCTGTTCCTCATGATACCAGGCCTAGCCATGTAAAGTCAACCAGCTGTCCCTCATGATATCAGACCTAGCCATGTAAAGTCAACCAGCTGTCCCTCTCATGATATCAGGCCTAGCCATGTAAAGTAACCAGCTGTCCCTCATGATATCAGACCTAGCCATGTAAAGTCAACCAGCTGTCCCTCATGATATCAGGCTTAGCCATGTAAAGTCAACCAGCTGTCCCCCATGTTATCAGGCCTAGCCATGTAAAGTAACCAGCTGTCCCTCATGATATCAGACCTAGCCATGTAAAGTCAATCAGCTGTCCCTCATGATACCAGGCCTAGCCATGTAAAGTAACCAGCTGTCCCTCATGATACCAGGCCTAGCCATGTAAAGTAACCAGCTGTCCCTCATGTTATCAGGCCTAGCCATGTAAAGTCAACCAGCTGTCCCTCATGATATCAGACCTAGCCATGTAAAGTCAATCAGCTGTCCCTCGTTATACCAGGCCTAGCCATGTAAAGTAACCAGCTGTCCCTCATGATATCAGGCCTAGCCATGTAAAGTAACCAGCTGTCCCTCATGATACCAGGCCTAGCCATGTAAAGTAACCAGCTGTCCCTCATGATACCAGGCCTAGCCATGTAAAGTAACCAGCTGTCCCTCATGTTATCAGGCCTAGCCATGTAAAGTAACCAGCTGTCCCTCATGATACCAGGCCTAGCCATGTAAAGTAACCAGCTGTCCCTCATGTTATCAGGCCTATCTATGTAAAGTAACCAGCTGTCCCTCATGATATCAGGCCTAGCCATGTAAAGTAACCAGCTGTCCCTCATGATACCAGGCTTAGCCATGTAAAGTAACCAGCTGTCCCTCATGATACCAGGCCTAGCCATGTAAAGTAACCAGCTATCCCTTATGATACCAGGCCTAGCCATGCAAAGTAACCAGCTGTCCCTCATGATACCAGGCCTAGCCATGTAAAGTAACTTGCTGTCCCTCATGATACCAGGCCTAGCCATGTAAAGTAACCAGCTGTCCCTCATTATACCAGGCCTAGCCATGTAAAGTAACCAGTTGTCCCTTATGATACCAGGCCTAGCCATGTAAAGTAACCAGCTGTCCCTCATTATACCAGGCCTAGCCATGTAAAGTAACCAGTTGTCCCTTATGATACCAGGCCTAGCCATGTAAAGTAACCAGCTGTCCCTCATGATACCAGGCCTAGCCATGTAAAGTAACCAGCTGTCCCTCATGATACCAGGCCTAGCCATGTAAAGTAACCAGCTGTCCCTCATGATACCAGGCCTAGCCATGTAAAGTAACCAGCTGTCCCTCATGATACCAGGCCTAGCCATGTAAAGTAACCAGCTGTCCCTCATGATACCAGGCCTAGCCATGTAAAGTAACCAGCTGTCCCTCATGATACCAGGCCTAGCCATGTAAAGTATCCAGCTGTCCCTCATGATACCAGGCCTAGCCATGTAAAGTCAACCAGCTGTCCCTCATGATACCAGGCCTAGCCATGTAAAGTCAACCAGCTGTCCCTCATGATATCAGGCCTAGCCATGTAAAGTCAACCAGCTGTCCCTCATGATATCAGGCCTAGCCATGTAAAGTAACCAGCTGTTCCTCATGATATCAGGCCTAGCCATGTAAAGTCAACCAGCTGTCCCTCATGATACCAGGCCTAGCCATGTAAAGTAACCAGCTGTCCCTCATGATACCAGGCCTAGCCATGTAAAGTAACCAGCTGTCCCTCATGATACCAGGCCTAGCCATGTAAAGTCAACCAGCTGTCCCTCATGATATCAGGCCTAGCCTTGTAAAGTCAACCAGCTGTTCCTCATGATACCAGGCCTAGCCATGTAAAGTCAACCAGCTGTCCCTCATGATACCAGGTCTAGCCATGTACAGTCAACCAGCTGTCCCTCATGATATCAGGCCTAGCCATGTAAAGTCAACCAGCTGTTCCTCATGATACCAGGCCTAGCCATGTAAAGTCAACCAGCTGTCCCTCATGATATCAGGCCTAGCCATGTAAAGTAACCAGCTGTCCCTCATGATATCAGGCCTAGCCATGTAAAGTCAACCAGCTGTTCCTCATGATACCAGGCCTAGCCATGTAAAGTCAGGTGGGAAAACGATAAATACCAGATTACAATGACAACTGATCCATTAAACATTTCCCCAGATCTGTGCCTCGAGACAATCCTTTCTCTCTACGGACAATTCCTTTGACGTCATGGCTTGGTTTTTGCTCTGACATGCACTGTGAACTGTGGGACCTTATATAGACAGGTGTGTGCATTTCCAAATCTCTTCAATGAATTTAGTTTACCACAGGTGGACTCCAATGAAGTTGTAGATACATCTCAAAGATAATCAATGGATGGATGCACCTGAGCTCAATTTCGAGTCTCATAGCAAAGGGTCTGAATACTTATGTAAGTAAGGCATTTCAATTACTGTGTATATATTTTATTCAATCCATTTTAGAATGTTTTATTTGTTTTATTTAACAGGAAAAGCCCATTGAGACCCAGAGTCTCTTTTTTAAGGGAGACCTGGCCAAGGTAGCAGCAATAATCAATACATTAAAACATTAAAACATGATCCAGCCTAAAAAAAAGCCTTTACACTCCATAGCAGAGTCTCCCATCAATATTTTAAATTCATTCAGTGGCATTAACATGTCCAGATGAAGCATGGATTGCAGACTATTCCATGTGTCTGGTTCAAGAAGAGAAGGCAGTCATGCCTAATACTGTGAATGTCCTGGGGACTTTAAGTAACAACCACCTAGCAGACCGGGTATGGTAACATAGCAACCACCTAGCAGACCGGGTATGGTAACATAGCAACCACCTAGCAGACCGGGTATGGTAACATAGCAACCACCAAGCAGACCGGGTATGGTACCATAGCAACCACCTAGCAGACCGGGTATGGTAACATAGCAACCACCTAGCAGACAGGGTATGGTAACATAGCAACCACGTAGCAGACCGGGTATGGTAACATAGCAACCACCTAGCAGACCGGGTATGGTAACTGCTGGAGACCAGACTACAGATGTTAAGAGGGAGTTTACCCAAAAGGGCTTTGTAGATGAACACATACAAATGTAGCTTTCTGAGAATATAATGTAAAGTCCAACCTTCTATTTGGTGCAATGTGCAATGGTGGGTGAGTGACTTGGCATTTGTAATAAAGCCCAAGGATGCATGATAAACAGAGTCCAGTCTCTGTAAGACGGAGGAGGCTGCATGATAAACAGAGTCCAGTCTCTGTTAGACAGAGGAGGCTGCATGATAAACAGAGTCCAGTCTCTGTCAGACAGAGGAGGCTGCATGATAAACAGAGTCCAGTCTCTGTTAGACAGAGGAGGCTGCATGATAAACAGAGTCCAGTCTCTGTTAGACAGAGGAGGCTGCATGATAAACAGTCCAGTCTCTGTAAGACAGAGGAGGCTGCATGATAAACAGAGTCCAGTCTCTGTAAGACAGAGGAGGCTACATGATAAACAGAGGAGGCTGCATGCACATACAACAAGTCACCATAATCAATTACAGAGAGAAGTGGCCTGAACAAGCTTCTTTCTAGCCATAAGCGGGAAGCAAGCCTTATTACGAAAATAACAATTTAAATTGAAGCTTTGTCACAAGATTATCCACATGAACTTTAAAGGACAACTTGTCATCCAATCGAATACCTAGGTATTTGTAGGATGACATTTATTCAATGGATAAGCCACCACATGTGACAATGCTAACGTTCTCTGGCAGAGTTCTAGCTCTGGTAAAGGTCATGCATTTAGTTGTTTGTACATTCAAGACCAGTTTGAGACCATAAAGGGAGGCCTACAGTGATTGAAACGCAGTCTGGAGCTCTTCAACAGCCTGAACCAGAGGAGGAGCACATGAATAGATGACTGTATCATCTGCATATAGATGGAACTTAACTGGTTGCATCCCATTTCCCAAATCATTAATACAAATTGAGAACAACACAGGAGCTAAAATGGAACCCTGGGGCACACCTCTATTAATCTCTAGACAGCTAGACTTGTGATTGTCAGTATATACACATTGTGTTCTGTCAGAAAGATAGTTCCTAAGCCAATTTACTGCCCCTTCACTGAGACCAATGAGTCTAGCTAGCAACTATTCATGGTCAACTGAATCAAAGGCCTTTTGATAAATACACAAACAGAGCAGCACAGTGTTGCTTTTTATCAAGTGCATTAATGATGTCATGTGCCACTGCCATAGCTGCAGTTGTGGTGCTGTGTCCCAATCTAAAGCCAGACTGAACCCTGCTCAGTAGGTTCATTTCAATTAAGATGTTAAACTGAGTTCACTATGGATTCATAGACTTTGTCCAGGATACAGAGTTCACTATGAATTTATAGACTTTGTCCAGGATACAGAGTTCACTAGGGATTCATAGACTTTGGCCAGGATAGGGAGTTCACTAGGGATTCATAGACTTTGGCCATGATAGGGAGTTCACTAGGGGTTCATAGACTTTGGTCAGGATAGGGAGTTCACTAGGGATTCATAGACTTTGGCCAGGATAGGGAGTTCACTAGGGATTCATAGACTTTGGCCAGGATAGGGAGTTCACTAGGGATTCATAGACTTTGGCCAGGATAGGGAGTTCACTAGGGATTCATAGACTTTAGCCAGGATAGAGAGTTCACTAGGGATTCATAGACTTTGGTCAGGATAGGGAGTTCACTAGGGATTCATAGACTTTGTCCAGGATACAGAGTTCACTAGGGATTCATAGACTTTGGCCAGGATAGGGAGTTCACTAGGGATTCATAGACTTAGTCCAGGATAGGAAGTTTGGAGATAGGATGATAGTTATTAGCATCTGAGGGATCTCCACCCTTTAGCAGTGGGAGGACATAAGCTGATTTCCAAATGCTGGGTATGGAATTGGTCAAGAGAATCAGGTTGAAAATGTGAGCCACAGGTTCAGTAATAATACCAGCTGCTATCTTTAAGAGGTAGGGGGTCCGGGTTGTCTGGACCTGCAGACGTTTTAGTGTCTATTGCCTTTTAGTGCTTTATAGACCTCAGTATAAGAAACAGGCTCAAAGTTCAAATGGTTGACATAAGGGCCAAATCATAGTTGACTGTAACAGAGCTGGCATTAGAGGCCTGGGCCATTATCAACAACTGAACCAGCAGATATGAAGTGCTTGTTAAAACCCCTACAGTATCGGCTTTATCCTTCACTTCATTAGAATCCATCATTAAATGGTCAGGAAGGCCAGAGGAGACATTAGAACCTGACCCTGATTTGATTGGCTTCCAGAACTTGGTAGGGTTGTTTTAGGTTCTCTGTGGACTGCATTTAAATAGTCATCTGATTTGGACTTCCTGGTCAATCCTGTGCATTTGTTTCTTAGCGCTCTGAAGGAGGCCCAGTCAACAGGAGCATTTGTATGTCTAGCTTGAGCCCAAGAGATATTTCTCTTTCTAATTAATTCTGCCAAGTTTTCTGAAAACCAGGGATTCCCTTCCACTGATTCTACATTTCTTCACAGGGGCATTCTTATCACACATCAACACAAATGTCATATAAAAATAGTCCCAGGCAGTGTCAACATTGGGAATCAAACTTACTCTGTCAATATTTTGGTACAGACCATGTAAGAACGCCTGTTAATCAAACTGTCTAAAATGTCTTTTAAAAATATAACGGGGTTTGGCTTTGGTCATTTTTGTATTTCTAAAACAAACAATTGCACAGTGATCACTGACATCATTACAGAATAAGGCTGTAACGTAATAAAATGTGGGGGAAATCAAGGGGTCTGAATACTTTCCGAATGCACTGTTATATGTATATATAAATAAACATATACTGTATATCTCTCTCTACAGTACCAGTCAAAAGTTTGGACACACCTAATTATTCCAGGGTTTTTCTTTATTTTTACTATTGTCTACATTGTAGAAAAGTAGTGAAGACATCACAACTATGAAATAACACATGTGGAATCATGTAGTAACCAAAAGAAGTGTTGAACAAATCAAAATATATTTTATATTTGAGATTCTTCAAAGGATCCACCCTTTGTCTTGATGAAAGCTCTGCATACTCTTGGCACATCAGCTCATTGCAACTTTTATTGATCATAGTGATTCAGGAGTATCATTAAAACAGGTTAATATGCCCCGCCAACATTAGACAACTATACAGAAAACCCTTAAATTGCTGAAATAACTTAATAAAATCAATGATGAGAGAATAGTCAGATGAATTGATACCTGGCAAACATGGTGGCGTAGCAGGAAGATGTGAATGCCATGAACCAAGAGGTTGTGAGTTCAAATCCCAGGAGAGGACGTGTTGTATAATAATTACTGTATAAATGAACATGCACAATGTATGTCAAATATGTAAGTTGAAAACACTATGCTAAATGCACTGTGTGTGTGAGTATCCTTGACAACAGACAAAGAGCTATGACAGGAGCAGTAGTTCACCAATCAGGGCCTTGATTGGCTGAGGAATAATAAAGTGATGTGTAATATTTTTCATTAATATCTCATGTTCTGAGAACATGAAAACATGAAAACCACTTTCTGAGAACATGAAAACCACGTTCTGAGAACATGAAAACCACGTTCTGAGAACATGAAAACCACGTTCTGAGAACATGAAAACCACGTTCTGAGAACATGAAAACCACGTTCTGAGAACATGAAAACATGAAAACCACGTTCTGAGAACATGAAAACATGAAAACCACGTTCTGAGAACATGAAAACCACGTTCTGAGAACATGAAAACCACATTCTGAGAACATGAAAACCACGTTCTGAGAACATGAAAACCACGTTCTGAGAACATGAAAACATGAAAACCACGTTCTGAGAACATGAAAACATGAAAACCATGTTCTGAGAACATGAAAACCACGTTCTGAGAACATGAAAACCACGTTCTGAGAACATGAAAATATGAAAACCACGTTCTGAGAACATGAAAACCACGTTCTGAGAACATGAAAACCACATTCTGAGAACATGAAAACCACGTTCTGAGAACATAAAAACCACATTCTGAGAACATGAAAACCACATTCTGAGAACATGAAAACCACGTTCTGAGAACATAAAAAACACGTTCTGAGAACATGAAAACCACGTTCTGAGAACATGAAAACCACGTTCTGAGAACATGAAAACATAAAAACCACGTTCTGAAAACATGAAAACCACGCTCTGAGAACATGAAAACCACGTTCTGAAAACATGAAAACCACGTTCTGAAAACATGAAAACCACGTTCTGAGAACATGAAAACCACGTTTTGAGAACATGAAAATCACGTTCTGGGTATGTTTGGTGGGACGTTGATAGAATATTCTCCTAACCTACAGAAAACTAGACACATTCATGTTTTTGTCACATTCCCATGAAACGTCTCTAAAACATTAATATCTTATTTTCTAAAAACATGAAAACCATGTTCTGTGTATGTTTGGTGGGACGTTTATAGAATATTCTCCTAACAAACAGACCAATATTACCACTACATTTCAGACAATTAGAATTTACTCATGCTTAGGCTGAACCGGGAACTATGTCTAATGTTAGTTTGGTCCCAACTGGTTCTGTATGTAATGTTAGTATGGACCCAACTGGTTCTGTATGGACCCAACTGGTTCTGTATGTAATGTAGAATGGACCCAACTGGTTCTGTATGTAATGTTAGTATGGACCAACTGGTTCTGTATGTAATGTTAGTTTGGACCCAACTGGTTCTGTATGGTCCCAACTGGTTCTGTATGTAATGTTAGTATGGACCCAACTGGTTCTGTATGTAATGTTAGTATGGACCCAACTGGTTCTGTATGTAATGTTAGTTTGGACCCGACTGGTTCTGTATGTAATGTTAGTTTGGACCCAACTGGTTCTGTATGTAATGTTAGTATGGTCCCAACTGGTTCTGTATGTAATGTTAGTTTGGACCCAACTGGTTATGTATGTAATGTTAGTTTGGACCCAACTGGTTCTGTATGGACCCAACTGGTTCTGTATGTAATGTTAGTATGGACCCAACTGGTTCTGTATGGACCCAACTGGTTCTGTATGTAATGTTAGTTTGGACCCAACTGGTTCTGTATGGGCCCAACTTGTTCTGTATGTAATGTTAGTATGGACCCAACTGGTTCTGTATGGACCCAACTGGTTCTGTATGTAATGTTAGTATGGACCCAACTGGTTCTGTATGTAATGTTAGTATAGTCCCAACTGGTTCTGTATGTAATGTTAGTATGGACCCAACTGGTTCTGTATGTAATGTTAGTATGGACCCAACTGGTTCTGTATGGACCCAACTGGTTCTATATGTAATGTTAGTTTGGACCCAACTGGTTCTGTATGGTCCCAACTGGTTCTGTATGTAATGTTAGTATGGACCCAACTGGTTCTGTATGTAATGTTAGTATGGACCCAGCTGGTTCTGTATGTAATGTTAGTTTGGACCCAACTGGTTCTGTATGTAATGTTAGTTTGGACCCAACTGGTTCTTTATGTAATGTTAGTTTGGATCCAACTGGTCCTGTATGGTCCCAACTTGTTCTGTATGTAATGTTAGTATGGACCCAACTGGTTCTGTATGTAATGTAAGTTTGGACCCAACTGGTTCTGTATGTAATGTTAGTTTGGACCCAACTGGTTCTGTATGTAATGTTAGTTTGGACCCAACTGGTTCTGTATGTAATGTTAGTATGGACCCAACTGGTTCTGTATGTAATGTTAGTATGGACCCAGCTGGTTCTGTATGTAATGTTAGTTTGGACCCAACTGGTTCTGTATGTAATGTTAGTTTGGACCCAACTGGTTCTGTATGGTCCCAACTGATTCTGTATGTAATGTTAGTTTGGACCCAACTGGTTCTGTATGTAATGTTAGTTTGGACTCAACTGGTTCTGTACGTAATGTTAGTTTGGACCCAACTGGTTCTGTATGTAATGTTAGTTTGGACCCAACTGGTTCTGTATGTAATGTTAGTTTGGACCCAACTGGTTCTGTACGTAATGTTAGTTTGGATCCAACTGGTTCTGTATGGTCCCAACTTGTTCTGTATGTAATGTTAGTATGGACCCAACTGGTTCTGTATGTAATGTTAGTTTGGACCCAACTGGTTCTGTATGTAATGTTAGTATGGACCCAACTGGTTCTGTATGTAATGTTAGTATGGACCCAACTGGTTCTGTATGTAATGTTAGTTTGGACCCAACTGGTTCTGTATGTAATGTTAGTATGGACCCAACTGGTTCTGTATGTAATGTTAGTTTGGACCCAACTGGTTCTGTATGTAATGTTAGTATGGACCCAACTGGTTCTGTATGTAATGTTAGTTTGGACCCAACTGGTTCTGTATGTAATGTTTGTATGGACCCAACTGGTTCTGTATGTAATGTTAGTTTGGACCCAACTGGTTCTGTATGTAATGTTAGTATGGACCCAACTGGTTCTGTATGTAATGTTAGTATGGACCCAACTGGTTCTGTATGTAATGTTAGTTTGGACCCAACTGGTTCTGTATGTAATGTTAGTATGGACCCAACTGGTTCTGTATGTAATGTTAGTATGGACCCAACTGGTTCTGTATGTAATGTTAGTTTGGACCCAACTGGTTCTGTATGGTCCCAACTGATTATGTATGTAATTTTAGTATGGACCCAACTGGTTCTGTATGTAATGTTAGTTTGGGCCCAACTGGTTCTGTATGGACCCAACTGGTTCTGTATGTAATGTTAGTATGGACCCAACTGGTTCTGTATGTAATGTTAGTATGGACCCAACTGGTTCTGTATGTAATGTTAGTTTGGGCCCAACTGGTTCCGTATGGACCCAACTGGTTCTGTATGTAATGTTAGTATGGACCAAACTGGTTCTGTATGTAATGACATATGATTGTAGGAATAGTCCACATGACAGGACATATGAATGTTGTAGGAATAGTCTACATGGCAGGATATATCTGCATATATCTCTCCCTGTGTGCCTCTAGCCATTTGATTGTAACAGCTGAACAATTTAATAGGTGAAATTTTCTATTATGGGGTTGTCTGATTTTGCTGTTGCTTGCTGTGGAAAATGAGATGTGGACAACCATTTTTTATTAGATAATTCAAGTAACGAAAAGGTACTGGATCTCAGCTCCGCCTGGCTCTCATTTGAATCATAGTTGCCAGGTTTTTAACCACCTCTTCCATCTCTCTCCTCCCTCCTCTCCCTCAGGAAGCTCCACTGTACCAGGAACTATATCCATATGAACCTGTTCGTCTCCTTCATGCTGAGAGCTATCTCTGTGTTCATCAAGGACGGGGTTCTGTACACCCAGGAGGAAGAAAACCACTGCTTCAGACACACCGTGAGTTACACACACACACACACACACACACACACACACACACACACACACACACACACCATGAGTTACACACACACACACACCGTGAGTTACACACACACACACACTCACACTCTGTACTAGGTGGAGTGTAAAGCAGTCATGGTGTTATACTGTATGTGTCCACTAGGCGGAGTGTAAAGCAGTCATGGTGTTATACTGTATGTGTCCACTAGGTGGGGTGTAAAGCAGTCATGCTGTTATACTGTATGTGTCCACTAGGTGGAGTGTAAAGCAGTCATGGTATTATTCCACTACTGTGTGATGTCCAACTACTTCTGGCTGTTCATCGAAGGCCTGTACCTCTTCACCCTGCTGGTCCAAACCTTCTTCCCAGAGAGGCGGTACTTCTACTGGTACACCGTGGTAGGGTGGGGTGAGTAGAATAAACTGCTACCAACTGGGTTTGATCTCTGCTAGCCCACAGCTACTTTTTTCTGAATATTGGCTGTTACAGCTTTTGGTTCCTGGTTGGCTTTGTTCCTGGTCCATTATTACAGGGTGGCAGGCAGCCTAGCGGTTAAGAGTGTTGGGCCTACAACCGAAAAGGTCGCTGGTTTGAATTCCCGACCTGACTGTTTAATCAATCTGTCGATGTGCTCTTGAGCAAGGCACTTAACCTTAATTGCTCCTGTAAGTCGCTCTCGATAACAGCGTCTGCTAAATTACTCAAATGTCATATTTCCAATGTCACGGCCCTTATCAAATCAAATGAAATGTTATTTGTCACATACACATGGTTTGCAGATGTTAATGCGAGTGTAGCGAAATGCTTGTGCTTCTAGTTCCGACAATGCAGTAATAACCAACGAGTAATCTAACCTAACAATTCCACAACAACTACCTTATACACACAAGTGTAAAGGGATGAAGAATATGTACATAAAGACAAATGAATAGGCAAGATGCAGTAGATGGTATTGAGTACAGTATATACATATGAGATGAGTAGTGTAGGGTATGTAAACATATGAAGTGGCATTGTTTAAAGTGGCAGCAGCCACTCAATGTTAGTGGTGGCTGGTTAACAGTCTGATGGCCTTGAGATAGAAGCTGTTTTTCAGTTGCTCGGTCCCTGCTTTGATGCACCTGTACTGACCTCGCCTTCTGGATGATAGCGGGGTGAACAGGCAATGGCTCGGGTGGTTGTTGTCCTTGATGATCTTTTTGGCCTTCCTGTGACATCGGGTGGTGTAGGTGTCCTGGAGGGCAGGTAGTTTGCCCGGTGATGCGTTGTGCAGACCTCACTACCCTCTGGAGAGCCTTACGGTTGTGGGCGATGCAGTTGCTGTACCAGGTGGTGATACAGCCCGAAAGGATGCTCTCGATTGTGCAACTGTAAAAGTTTGTGAGTGCTTATGGAGAGAAGCCGAATTTCCTTAGCCTCCTGAGGTTGAAGAGGCGCTGCTGCTCCTTCTTCACGATGCTGTCTGTGTGGGTGGACCAATTCAGTTTGTCTGTGATGTGTACGCCGTGGGACTTAAAACTTACTACCCTCTCCACTATTGTCCCATCGATGCAGATAGGAGGGTGCTCCCTCTGCTGTTTCCTGAAGTCCACAATCATCTCCTTTGTTTTGTTGACGTTGAGTGTGAGGTTATTTTCCCGACACCACACTCCAAGGGCCCTCACCCTCGGAGTGTGGTATCTGCTGGTTGAACCCAATGTCACGGCCCTCATCTTCTGGTTGAGCCCAATGTCACGGCCCTTATCTGCTGGTTGAACCCAATGTCACAGCCCTTGTCCTCATCGTCTGGTTGAACCCAATGTCGTTGTCCTCATCTTCTGGTTGAGCCCAATGTCATTGTCCTCATCTGCTGGTTGAGCCCAATGTCGTTGTCCTCATCTGCTGGTTGAGCCCAATGTCACGGCCCTCATCTGCTGGTTGAACCCAATGTCACTGCCCTTATCTGCTGGTTGAACCCAATGTCGTTGTCCTCATCTTCTGGTTGAGCCCAATGTCGTTGTCCTCATCTGCTGGTTGAGCCCAATGTCACGGCCCTCATCTGTTGGTTGAACCCAATGTCACAGCCCTTATCTACTGGTTGAACCCAATGTCACGGCCCTTTCTTACTTACTGACTTTATTGTCCCCATGGGGAAATGTTGTCAGTAAGAGCAGCAGGTTAATGTTCCTATAGACCCAGTAAGACCAGCAGGTTAATGTTCCTATAGACCCAGTAAGACCAGGAGGTTAATGTTCCTATAGACTCAGTAAGGCCAGCAGGCTAATGTTCATATAGGCCTTACTGAGTCTATAGGAACATTAGCCTGCTGGCCTTACTGGGTCTATAGGAACATTAGCCTGCTGGTCTTACTGGGTCTATAGGAACATTAGCCTGCTGGTCTTACTGGGTCTATAGGAACATTAGCCTGCTGGTCTTACTGAGTGGATAGGAACATTAGCCTACTGGCCTTACTGAGTGGATAGGAACATTAGCCTGCTGGCCTTACTGAGTCTATAGGAACATTAGCCTGCTGGTCTTACTAAGTGGATAGGAACATTAGCCTGCTGGTCTTACTGGGTCTATAGGAACATTAGCCTGCTGGTCTTACTGGGTCTATAGGAACATTAGTCTGCTGGTCTTACTGGGTCTATAGGAACATTAGCCTGCTGGTCTTACTGGGTCTATAGGAACATTAGCCTGCTGGTCTTACTGGGTCTATAGGAACATTAGCCTGCTGGTCTTACTGGGTCTATAGGAACATTAGCCTGCTGGTCTTACTAGGTCTATAGGAACATTAGCCTGGCACAAATTATTGTCTAGTTGTGTTTTTCCTGCTGAGGGGTGCCCTATACCTACGCCCAGAGGGGAGTAGTTTAAAGTCCGGGTACAGGGGGTGGCTTGGGTCTAAAATGATTTTGTGAGCCTTGCGGAGGGCCCTGACCTTAAAGATCTCCTCCAGGCCTGTCTGTTTGACTCCAAGTACCTTGCTTGTTGTGGTGATAATCCTTCTCAGCATGTTTCTCTGGCTGACAGTGGAATTGCCAAACCAAAAAAAACAATACAAAAGGTTAAAATACTCTCAATGAAAGATTTGTAAAACAGAGTCCATATAGTACAGTCTATATTAAAAGATCCCGGCTTTTTGAGAAAGTACAGTCTCTGTTGGCTCTTTTTGTAGATCAGGTCTGTACATTTACTCCACTGAAGCTTATTGTCCAAGACGACACCCAGGTGTTTGTATTCCTCTACAATCTCTATATTCTGGCCTCTGATAGATGTTACAGAGGTAGGTGTTGTACACTTCCTGAAGTCTATGCAGATCTCTTTGGTCTTGTTGGTATTGAGGACCAAGTGTGATTCCTCACACCACTCTACAAAGTCATCTAGGACTGGGCCATGATGTTCCTCGTCATCATGCAACAGGCTGATCAAGGCAGTGTCATCAGCGAACTTAACAAGGTGTCGGTCAGGATGGGAACTAGTACAACAATTAGTGTACAAGATGTACAGGAGTGGGGACAAAACACATCCCTGAAGAGAGCCTGTGTTGGTGGTGGAGTGGAGACAAAACACATCCCTGAGGAGAGCCTGTGTTGGTGGTGGAGTGGAGACAAAACACATCCCTGAGGAGAGCCTGTGTTGGTGGTGGAGTGGAGACAAAACACATCCCTGAGGAGAGACTGTGTTGGTGGTGGAGTGGAGACAAAACACATCCCTGAGGAGAGCCTGTGTTGGTGGTGGAGTGGAGACAAAACACATCCCTGAGGAGAGACTGTGTTGGTGGTGAAGTGGAGACACAACACATCCCTGAGGAGAGCCTGTGTTGGTGGTGGAGTGGAGACAAAACACATCCCTGAGGAGAGCCTGTGTTGGTGGTGGAGTGGAGACAAAACACATCCCTGAGGAGAGCCTGTGTTGGTGGTGGAGTGGAGACAAAACACATCCCTGAGGAGAGACTGTGTTGGTGGTGGAGTGGAGACAAAACACATCCCTGAGGAGAGCCTGTGTTGGTGGTGGAGTGGAGACATAACACATCCCTGAGGAGAGCCTGTGTTGGTGGTGGAGTGGAGACAAAACACATCCCTGTGGAGAGCCTGTGTTGGTGGTGGAGTGGAGACAAAACACATCCCTGTGGAGAGACTGTGTTGGTGGTGGAGTGGAGACAAAACACATCCCTGAGGAGAGACTGTGTTGGTGGTGGAGTGGAGACACAACACATCCCCGAGGAGAGCCTGTGTTGGTGGTGGAGTGGAGACAAAACACATCCCTGAGGAGAGCCTGTGTTGGTGGTGGAGTGGAGACAAAACACATCCCTGAGGAGAGCCTGTGTTGGTGGTGGAGTGGAGACAAAACACATCCCTGAGGAGAGCCTGTGTTGGTGGTGGAGTGGAGACAAAACACATCCCTGAGGAGAGACTGTGTTGGTGGTGGAGTGGAGACAAAACACATCCCTGAGGAGAGCCTGTGTTGGTGGTGGAGTGGAGACACAACACATCCCTGAGGAGAGCCTGTGTTGGTGGTGGAGTGGAGACAAAACACATCCCTGTAGAGAGCCTGTGTTGGTGGTGGAGTGGAGACAAAACACATCCCTGTGGAGAGACTGTGTTGGTGGTGGAGTGGAGACAAAACACATCCCTGAGGAGAGACTGTGTTGGTGGTGGAGTGGAGACAAAACACATCCTTGAGGAGAGACTGTGTTGGTGGTGGAGTGGGGACACAACACATCCCTGTGGAGAGACTGTGTTGGTGGTGGAGTGGAGACAAAACACATCCCTGAGGAGAGCCTGTGTTGGTGGTGGAGTGGAGACAAAACACATCCCTGTGGAGAGACTGTGTTGGTGGTGCATATGTCCGACACGTGGGGACCTATTTTAACTCGCTGTGAGCGTTGACTCAGGAAGTCCTACAGCCACAAAACTAGCCCCCCATCTAAGGAGAAGTCCCGAATGAGTCCCTGAATGTAGGGCTGGATTGTGTTGAAGGCAGAAGGAAAGTCAACAAACAGAACCCTGACATGGGATTTGGCTCTAGATGTCTGTAGACCATGTTAATACCCCCTCTAGATGTCTATAGACCATGTTAATACCCCCTCTAGATGTCTGTAGACCATGTTACTACCCCCTCTAGATGTCTATAGACCATGTTAATACCCCCTCTAGATGTCTATAGACCATGTTAATACCCCCTCTAGATGTCTATAGACCATGTTAATACCCCCTCTAGATGTCTATAGACCATGTTAATACCCCCTCTAGATGTCTATAGACCATGTTACTACCCCCTCTAGATGTCTATAGACCATGATAATACCCCCTCTAGATGTCTATAGACCATGTTAATACCCCCTCTAGATGTCTATAGACCGTGTTAATACTCCCTCTAGATGTCTATAGACCATGATAATACCCCCTCTAGATGACTATAGACCATGTTAATACCCCCTCTAGATGTCTATAGACCATGTTAATACACCCTCTAGATGTCTATAGACCGTGTTAATACCCCCTCTATATGTCTATAGACCATGTTAATACCCCCTCTAGATGTCTATAGACCATGTTAATACCCCCTATAGATGTCTATAGACCATGTTAATACCCACTCTAGATGTCTGTAGACCATGTAGACCATATTAATACCCCCTCTAGATGTCTATAGACCATGTTAATACCCCCTCTAGATGTCTATAGACCATGTTAATACCCCCTCTAGATGTCTATAGACCATGTTCATACCCCCTCTAGATGTCTATAGACCATGTTAATACCCCCTCTAGATGTCTATAGACCATGTTAATACCCCTCTAGATGTCTATAGACCATGTTACTACCCCCTCTAGATGTCTATAGACCATGTTAATACCCCCTCTAGATGTCTATAGACCGTGTTAATACCCCCTCTAGATGTCTATAGACCATGTTAATACCCCCTCTAGATGTCTATAGACCATGTTAATACCCCCTCTAGATGTCTATAGACCATGTTAATACCCCCTCTAGATGTCTATAGACCATGTTAATACCCCCTCTAGATGACTATAGACCATGTTAATACCCCCTCTAGATGCCTATAGACCATGTAGACCATGTTAATACCCCCTCTAGATGACTATAGACCATGTTAATACCCCCTCTAGATGTCTATAGACCATGTTAATACCCCCTCTAGATGTCTATAGACCATGTTAATACCCCCTCTAGATGTCTATAGACCATGTTCATACCCCCTCTAGATGTCTATAGACCATGTTAAGGAGACTACCCACTCTAGATGTCTGTAGACCATGTAGACCATGTTAATACCCCCTCTAGATGTCTATAGACCATGTTAATACCCCCTCTAGATGTCTATAGACCATGTTAATACCCCCTCTAGATGTCTATAGACCATGTTAATACCCCCTCTAGATGTCTATAGACCATGTTAATACCCCCTCTAGATGTCTATAGACCATGTTAAGGAGACTACCCCCTCTAGATGTCTATAGACCATGTAGACCATGTTAATACCCCCTCTAGATGTCTATAGACCATGTTAATACCCCCTCTAGATGACTATAGACCATGTTAATACCCCCTCTAGATGTCTGTAGACCATGTTAATACCCCCTCTAGATGTCTATAGACCATGTTAATACCCCCTCTAGATGTCTGTAGACCATGTTACTACCCCCTCTAGATGTCTATAGACCATATTAATACCCCCTCTAGATGTCTATAGACCATGTTAATACCCCCTCTAGATGTCTATAGACCATGTTAATACCCCCTCTAGATGTCTATAGACCATGTTAATACCCCTCTAGATGTCTATAGACCATGTTACTACCCCCTCTAGATGTCTATAGACCATGTTAATACCCCCTCTAGATGTCTATAGACCGTGTTAATACCCCCTCTAGATGTCTATAGACCATGTTAATACCCCCTCTAGATGTCTATAGACCATGTTAATACCCCCTCTAGATGTCTATAGACCATGTTAATACCCCCTCTAGATGTCTATAGACCATGTTAATACCCCCTCTAGATGACTATAGACCATGTTAATACCCCCTCTAGATGCCTATAGACCATGTAGACCATGTTAATACCCCCTCTAGATGACTATAGACCATGTTAATACCCCCTCTAGATGTCTATAGACCATGTTAATACCCCCTCTAGATGTCTATAGACCATGTTAATACCCCCTCTAGATGTCTATAGACCATGTTAATACCCCCTCTAGATGTCTATAGACCATGTTAATACCCCCTCTAGATGTCTGTAGACCATTTTAAGGAGTGTAAGACTGGCATCATCAACTCCTCTGCTCGGCTGATAGGCAAACTGAAATGGGTCAAGAAGCTTCTGGGTGATACTGAGAATATGACTGAGTTTCTCAAGATATTTCCTTCCTAAGGATGTCAAGGCGACAGGGCGGTAGTCATTCAGCACAGAGGGATTAGATGCTTTAGGAATTGATATAATTATTGAGTTTTTCCACAATACTGGCACGTGTTGCTGGTTGAGTGAGGATTGGGAAATGTCTGTAAAAACACCAGCCAGTTGTTCAGCACAGTGCTTTAACACATGCCCACTTATTTTGTTACATCCCCTGAACAACTTTAAAACATCAGGCTGTTTAACAACAACTCTCTCCAACATCAGACTGCTGAACAACAACTCTCTCTAACATCAGACTGCTGAACAACAACTCTCTCCAACATCAGACTGCTGAACAACAACTCTCTCCAACCTCAGACTGCTGAACAACAACTCTCTCCAACATCAGACTGCTGAACAACAACTCTCTCCAACATCAGACTGCTGAACAACAACTCTCTCTAACATCAGACTGCTGAACAACAACTCTCTCCAACATCAGACTGCTGAACAACAACTCTCTCCAACATCAGACTGTTGAACAACATCTCTCTCTAACATCAGACTGGTGAACAACAACTCTCTCCAACATCAGACTGGTGAACAACAACTCTCTCCAACATCAGACTGCTGAACAACAACTCTCTCCAACCTCAGACTGCTGAACAACAACTCTCTCCAACATCAGACTGGTGAACAACAACTCTCTCCAACATCAGACTGCTGATCAACAACTCTCTCTAACATCAGACTGTTGAACAACAACTCTCTCCAACATCAGACTGGTGATCAACAACTCTCTCCAACCTCAGACTGCTGATCAACAACTCTCTCTAACATCAGACTGCTGAACAACAACTCTCTCTAACATCAGACTGTTGAACAACAACTCTCTCTAACATCAGACTGCTGAACAACAACTCTCTCTAACATCAGACTGCTGAACAACAACTCTCTCTAACATCAGACTGTTGAACAACAACTCTCTCTAACATCAGACTGCTGAACAACAACTCTCTCCAACCTCAGACTGCTGAACAACAACTCTCTCATACATCAGACTGCTGAACAACAACTCTCTCTAACATCAGACTGCTGAACAACAACTCTCTCTAACATCAGACTGTTGAACAACAACTCTCTCATACATCAGACTGTTGGACAACAACTCTCTCTAACATCAGACTGCTGAACAACAACTCTCTCATACATCAGACTGCTGATCAACAACTCTCTCCAACATCAGACTGCTGAACAACAACTCTCTCCAACATCAGACTGCTGAACAACAACTCTCTCCAACCTCAGACTGCTGAACAACAACTCTCTCAAACATTTATGATGATGCTTCCATTTGTTTTACCTCCGACACAAAGTTGTCTGATTCAAATCTTGAGAAGAAAACATTCAGTTCATTAGCCATATGTTCTGGCCCTCATATCTCCCAAGGTCAGCACTAGTTTTCCCCTGCCTATGTGGGGGGCACTAGCCATGGATTTAATCCCTTGCCAGGTCACCCTTGTGCTTCCTGAGGAGAGGCTCCTCTCCACCCTTGTGCTTCCTGAGGAGAGGCTCCTCTCCACCATTGTGTTTCCTGAGGAGAGGCTCCTCTCCAACCTTGTGTTTCCTGAGGAGAGGCTCCTCTCCACCCTTGTATACCTCCTTGTCCACCAGTATGTCTTTTGATCTCACATTGTAGATCTCTTAAAGCCTGTCCATCACCCTCAGCATAAACTGATCTCACGTTGTACATCTCTTAAAGCCTGTTTATCACTCTCAGCATAAACTGCCTTCTTCCTATCAAGTTGTGATTTTAGATGTTTTGATACCCAAGGCTTATTGTTAAGGAAGATTTTATAGGTTTTAGTAGGAACAACTGACTCAAGACAGAAGTTAACAGTCTGAAACAACATCTGTGAGTTCATCAAGATCAGAGCTGCTGTCCTCAAATACCTACCCACATAGTACAGTCAAAACACCCCTGGAGAGCAAATACCTCCCACATAGTACAGTCAAAACACCCTGGAGACCAAATACATCCCACATGGTACAGTCAAAACACCCCTGGAGATCAAATACATCCCACATAGTAGTCAAAACACCCCTGGAGATCAAATACATCCCACATAGTACAGTCAAAACACCCTGGAGACCAGATACCTCCCACATAGTACAGTCAAAACACCCCTGGAGACCAAATACCTCCCACATAGTACAGTCAAAACACCCTGGAGACCAAATACATCCCACATGGTACAGTCAAAACACCCCTGGAGATCAAATACATCCCACATAGTACAGTCAAAACACCCTGGAGACCAGATACCTCCCACATAGTACAGTCAAAACACCCTGGAGACCAAATACATCCCACATGGTACAGTCAAAACACCCCTGGAGATCAAATACATCCCACATAGTAGTCAAAACACCCCTGGAGATCAAATACATCCCACATAGTACAGTCAAAACACCCTGGAGACCAGATACCTCCCACATAGTACAGTCAAAACACCCCTGGAGACCAAATACCTCCCACATAGTACAGTCAAAACACCCTGGAGACCAAATACCTCCCACATAGTACAAATACATAGTACAGTCAAAACACCCTGGTGACCAAATACCTCCCACATGGTACAGTCAAAACACCCCTGGAGAGCAGATACCTCCCACATAGTACAGTCAAAACACCCCTGGAGACCAAATACCTCCCACATAGTACAGTCAAAACACCCTGGAGACCAAATACCTCCCACATAGTACAGTCAAACCACCCCTGGAGACCAAATACCTCCCACATAGTACAGTCAGACCACCCCTGGAGACCAAATACCTCCCACATAGTACAGTCAAACCACCCCTGGAGACCAAATACCTCCCACATAGTACAGTCCAAACACACCTGGAGACCAAATACCTCCCACATGGTACAGTCAAAACACCCCTGGAGATCAAATACATCCCACATAGTAGTCAAAACACCCCTGGAGATCAAATACATCCCACATAGTACAGTCAAAACACCCTGGAGACCAGATACCTCCCACATGGTACAGTCAAAACACCCCTGGAGATCAAATACATCCCACATAGTAGTCAAAACACCCCTGGAGATCAAATACATCCCACATAGTACAGTCAAAACACCCTGGAGACCAGATACCTCCCACATAGTACAGTCAAAACACCCCTGGAGACCAAATACCTCCCACATAGTACAGTCAAAACACCCTGGAGACCAAATACATCCCACATGGTACAGTCAAAACACCCCTGGAGATCAAATACATCCCACATAGTAGTCAAAACACCCCTGGAGATCAAATACATCCCACATAGTACAGTCAAAACACCCTGGAGACCAGATACCTCCCACATAGTACAGTCAAAACACCCTGGAGACCAAATACATCCCACATGGTACAGTCAAAACACCCCTGGAGATCAAATACATCCCACATAGTAGTCAAAACACCCCTGGAGATCAAATACATCCCACATAGTACAGTCAAAACACCCTGGAGACCAGATACCTCCCACATAGTACAGTCAAAACACCCCTGGAGACCAAATACCTCCCACATAGTACAGTCAAAACACCCTGGAGACCAAATACCTCCCACATAGTACAAATACATAGTACAGTCAAAACACCCTGGTGACCAAATACCTCCCACATGGTACAGTCAAAACACCCCTGGAGAGCAGATACCTCCCACATAGTACAGTCAAAACACCCCTGGAGACCAAATACCTCCCACATAGTACAGTCAAAACACCCTGGAGACCAAATACCTCCCACATAGTACAGTCAAACCACCCCTGGAGACCAAATACCTCCCACATAGTACAGTCAGACCACCCCTGGAGACCAAATACCTCCCACATAGTACAGTCAAACCACCCCTGGAGACCAAATACCTCCCACATAGTACAGTCCAAACACACCTGGAGACCAAATACCTCCCACATGGTACAGTCAAAACACACCTGGAGACCAAATACCTCCCACATGGTACAGTCAAAACACCCCTGGAGACAAGTGATACTGTTGTCGTTCCAGATCTGGACAGTTTCAACTGTGGGTTTCTCCCTCTCCAGGAGCCGACAGTAGGTTGGCCTGAGGTAGTTTTAACTGTGGATTTCTCCTTCTCCAGGAGCCGACAGTAGGTTAGCCTGAGGTAGTTTTAACTGTGGGTTTCTCCTTCTCCAGTAGCCGACAGTAGGTTGGCCTGAGGAAGTTTTAACTGTGGGTTTCTCCTTCTCCAGGAGCCGACAGTAGGTTGGCCTGAGGAAGTTTTAACTGTGGGTTTCTCCTTCTCCAGGAGCCGACAGTAGGTTGGCCTGAGGTAGACCACAATGTGGTCTGATGTCCCCAGGGGAGGTCTGGTGATGGCAGAAAACACATTTGGTGTTGTCCCATAGCACAAATCAAGAGTCTTATTTTTCCTAGTGTGACATTTCACATACTGGTGGTATGTGCGCAGGACTTTGTGCAAGGTACAGTTGTTAAAATACCCTAAAATACATTTTGGTGCGTCGGGGGAGATGGATTCCAGTTTCTGTGACAGATTATGAATCATCTCTGATGCCTTTGTTATATTAACTTTAGATTGAATGTACACAACGGTAACAGACAATTGGGGGAACTCACGGGGCAGATAGTAGGGCAGATAGTAGGGCAGATAGTAGGGTAGTTAGTAGGGCAGATAGTAGGGCAGATAGTAGGGCAGATAGTAGGGAAGAGGGGCAGATAGTAGGGAAGAGGGGCAGATAGTAGGGTCGCAGTGACACAGAAAGCAGTTCAATATCGGGGGTACAGAGTCTCTCTCTTACCAGGATCCATTTATACCACTGGTCCCTGACGAGCAGGCAGACGCCCCCGCCGTGAAGTTTCCCTGTGACTGTCAGATCACGGTCCGCTCTGACCAGAGTGAAGCCGGCCGGCTCCACTTCCCTGTCTGGGGCTCTGTCATCCAGCCAAGTCTCAGTCAACGCCAGCAAACAGGCCTCCCGATATTCGTGTTGGAAGCGCAGATTGGCTGACAGCTCATCCACTTTCCCCCTCAGTGACCTGGCATTAATCAGAAGGTGGTGGGTAAGAGAAGTCTTTGTCTGATTCCCCCGCGTTTTCCACATTTACATTTGGGATTGTAATCCACTCACAGACAATCAGGGATTAGATGTGCCATTGGGATACCCATCGCGTTTGTGTTTGAGTTGCATTGAACTCCCTGCTGTATTGGATTCCGTTGCCAGCAGCGTTTTCATCATTTAGTCCGTTTGTACACCAACAACAAGATCAGTCCAATACCCCACCACTGTGAATCCATGGTTGGCAGATTGTTTGTAAACTAAGTGTACAAATTAAAAACATAAAAGAACGCCACACTAAACGCCACGCCACACTGCAGGTCGCACCAGAGCCGTGCCCAACACTGGTTGAACCCAATGTCACGGCCCTTATCTGCTGGTTGAACCCAATGTCACGGCACTTATCTGCTGGTTGAACCCAATGTCACGGCCCTTATCTGCTGGTTGAACCCAATGTCACGGCACTTATCTGCTGGTTGAACCCAATGTCACAGCCCTTATCTGCTGGTTGAACCCAATGTCGTTGTCCTCATCTTCTGGTTGAACCCAATGTCACGGCCCTTATCTGCTGGTTGAACCCAATGTCACAGCTCTTATCTATTGGTTGAACCCAATGTCACGGCCCTTATCTGCTGGTTGAACCCAATGTCACGGCCCTTATCTGCTGGTTGAACCCAATGTCGTTGTCCTCATCATCTGGTTGAACCCAATGTCACGGCCCTTATCTGCTGGTTGAACCCGATGTCACGGCCCTTATCTGCTGGTTGAACCCAATGTCGTTGTCCTCATCTTCTGGTTGAACCCAATGTCACGGCCCTTATCTGCTGGTTGAACCCAATGTCACAGCTCTTATCTGTTGGTTGAGCCCAATGTCACGGCCTTTATCTGCTGGTTGAACCCAATGTCACAGCTCTTATCTATTGGTTGAACCCAATGTCACAGCCCTTATCTGCTGGTTGAGCCCAATGTCACAGCTCTTATCTACTGGTTGAACGCTTTGCTCTTCTATGTCTGAACATCAATGTGTTCAGGTTTCAGGTCAGCCTCCTCATCTGTTCTCTCTGTCTTCAGGATTCAGATCAGATTCCTGATCTGTTCTCTCTGTCTGTGTGTTTAGGTACTCCCACCATTTGTGTAACTGTCTGGGCTGCTCTGAGGCTTCACTTTGACGACACAAGGTACGTCCAAACCAGGGTTACATCTTTACATGACTCATGTAAAGATGTTTACAACAGACCTAGGAACTGCACATTCACTGTCTGTTTATACCTCAATAACAAACTTGTGAACTTTTGAATAAAGAAAGTCTGCACATGACATATGCTGCTTCCAAGCTTTTTAATGTACTTCCTTTAGCCTGTACCAGGTGAAGGTATTTTAATGTACTTCCTTTAGCCTGTACCAGGTGAAGGTTTTTAATGTACTTCCTTTAGCCTGTACCAGGTGAAGGTATTTTAATGTACTTCCTTTAGCCTGTACCAGGTGAAGGTTTTTAATGTACTTCCTTTAGCCTGTACCAGGTGAAGGTTTTTAATGTACTTCCTTTAGCCTGTACCAGGTATTTTAATGTACTTCCTTTAGCTTGTACCAGGTGAAGGTATTTTAATGTACTTCCTTTAGCCTGTACCAGGTGAAGGTTTTTAATGTACTTCCTTTAGCCTGTACCAGGTGAAGGTATTTTAATGTACTTCCTTTAGCCTGTACCAGGTGAAGGTTTTTAATGTACTTCCTTTAGCCTGTACCAGGTGAAGGTTTTTAATGTACTTCCTTTAGCCTGTACCAGGTGAAGGTTTTTAATGTACTTCCTTTAGCCTGTACCAGGTGAAGGTTTTTAATGTACTTCCTTTAGCCTGTACCAGGTGAAGGTATTTTAATGTACTTCCTTTAGCCTGTACCAGGTGAAGGTTTTTTAATGTACTTCCTTTAGCCTGTACCAGGTATTTTAATGTAATTCCTTTAGCCTGTACCAGGTGAAGGTATTTTAATGTACTTCCTTTAGCCTGTACCAGGTGAAGGTTTTTAATGTACTTCCTTTAGCCTGTACCAGGTGAAGGTTTTTAATGTACTTCCTTTAGCCTGTACCAGGTGAAGGTTTTTAATGTACTTCCTTTAGCCTGTACCAGGTGAAGGTTTTTAATGTACTTCCTTTAGCCTGTACCAGGTGAAGGTATTTTAATGTACTTCCTTTAGCCTGTACCAGGTGAAGGTTTTTAATGTACTTCCTTTAGCCTGTACCAGGTATTTTAATGTAATTCCTTTAGCCTGTACCAGGTGAAGGTATTTTAATGTACTTCCTTTAGCCTGTACCAGGTGAAGGTTTTTAATGTACTTCCTTTAGCCTGTACCAGGTGAAGGTTTTTAATGTACTTCCTTTAGCCTGTACCAGGTGAAGGTATTTTAATGTACTTCCTTTAGCCTGTACCAGGTGAAGGTATTTTAATGTACTTCCTTTAGCCTGTACCAGGTGAAGGTATTTTAATGTAATTCCTTTAGCCTGTACCAGGTGAAGGTATTTTAATGTACTTCCTTTAGCCTGTACCAGGTGAAGGTTTTTAATGTAATTCCTTTAATAACCTGTACCAGGTGAAGGTTTTTAATGTAATTCCTTTAATAACCTGTACCAGGTGAAGGTATTTTAATGTAATTCCTTTAATAACCTGTACCAGGTGAAGGTATTTTATTGTACTTCCTTTAGCCTGTACCAGGTGAAGGTATTTTATTGTACTTCCTTTAGCCTGTACCAGGTGAAGGTTTTTAATGTAATTCCTTTAATAACCTGTACCAGGTGAAGGCTATATCACAGCCTAATATATTTATTTATTATCGCTGATGTGATGTCATCGTTTAGAACCTTATAATATGTATAATAATAATTGTGTCCCAAACGGAGCCCTATTCCCTATATAGTGCCCTATTCCCTATGGGCCCTGGTCATACGCACTATAAAGGGCATAGGTTGCCTTTTGGGACAATATCACTCTCACCCCCTGCTGTGTCTCTTGTCCTGTACCCTGTAGTTGCTGGGATACCAACAACACCACTGCCCTCTGGTGGGTGATCAAGGGACCTACGGTCGTCTCCATCATGGTGGGTGGAACAGGCTTTATCACGGCTGACCCAAATGGAACCCTATTCCCTAGATCAGTGGTTCTCAAACTGTGGGTCAAAGGGTCGGGCGGGGGGGGGGGGGGGGGGGCGCTGAGTTTAAGGAACTCAGTCAGGCTTTCAACTTCCTCTTGAAAGTAGTAATAGTAGAATAGACAAGGTTTAGTTCTTCCTCTTAGACCTTAGAGAGCTATTATATAACGGTGGTAGACCTGATAACCAATGACGATGAGAGCCTATAGGGAGGAGGTCAGAGACCTGATAACCAACAACGATGAGAGCCTATAGGGAGGAGGTCAGAGACCTGATAACCAACAACGATGAGAGCCTATAGGGAGGAGGTCAGAGACCTGATAACCAACAACGATGAGAGCCTGAGCTATTATATAACGGTGGTAGACCTGATAACCAATGACAATGAGAGCCTATAGGGAGGAGGTCAGAGACCTGATAGCCAACAACGATGAGAGCCTATAGGGAGGAGGTCAGAGACCTGATAACCAATGACAATGAGAGCCTATAGGGAGGAGGTCAGAGACCTGATAACCAACAACGATGAGAGCCTATAGGGAGGAGGTCAGAGACCTGATAACCAACAACGATGAGAGCCTATAGGGAGGAGGTCAGAGACCTGATAACCAATGACAATGAGAGTCTATAAAGAGGAGGTCAGAGACCTGATAACCAACAACAATGAGAGCCTATAGGGAGGAGGTCAGAGACCTGATAACCAATGACAATGAGAGCCTATAGGGAGGAGGTCAGAGACCTGATAACCAACAACGATGAGAGCCTATAGGGAGGAGGTCAGAGACCTGATAACCAACAACGATGAGAGCCTATAGGGAGGAGGTCAGAGACCTGATAACCAATGACAATGAGAGTCTATAAAGAGGAGGTCAGAGACCTGATAACCAACAACGATGAGAGCCTATAGGGAGGAGGTCAGAGACCTGATAACCAACAATGATGAGAGCCTATAGGGAGGAGGTCAGAGACCTGATAACCAATGACAATGAGAGCCTATAGGGAGGAGGTCAGAGACCTGATAACCAACAACGATGAGAGCCTATAGGGAGGAGGTCAGAGACCTGATAACCAACAACGATGAGAGCCTATAGGGAGGAGGTCAGAGACCTGATAACCAATGACAATGAGAGCCTATAGGGAGGAGGTCAGAGACCTGATAACCAACAACGATGAGAGCCTATAGGGAGGAGGTCAGAGACCTGATAACCAACAACGATGAGAGCCTATAGGGAGGAGGTCAGAGACCTGATAACCAATGACAATGAGAGTCTATAAAGAGGAGGTCAGAGACCTGATAACCAACAACAATGAGAGCCTATAGGGAGGAGGTCAGAGACCTGATAACCAATGACAATGAGAGCCTATAGGGAGGAGGTCAGAGACCTGATAACCAACAACGATGAGAGCCTATAGGGAGGAGGTCAGAGACCTGATAACCAACAACGATGAGAGCCTATAGGGAGGAGGTCAGAGACCTGATAACCAATGACAATGAGAGTCTATAAAGAGGAGGTCAGAGACCTGATAACCAACAACGATGAGAGCCTATAGGGAGGAGGTCAGAGACCTGATAACCAACAATGATGAGAGCCTATAGGGAGGAGGTCAGAGACCTGATAACCAATGACAATGAGAGCCTATAGGGAGGAGGTCAGAGACCTGATAACCAACAACGATGAGAGCCTATAGGGAGGAGGTCAGAGACCTGGCAGTGTGGTGCCAGGACAACAACCTCTCCCTCAATGTCAGCAAGACAAAGGAGCTGATTGTGGACTACAGGAAACGGAGGGCCGAGCACACCCCCATCCACATTGACGAGGCAGTGGTGGATCGGATCAAGAGATTCAAGTTCTTCAGGGCTCCCGAGTGGCGCAGCAGTCTATATGCATCTCAGTGCCGGATCCAGGCTGTATCACCGTGATTGGGAGTCCCATAGGTCAGCGCACAATTGGCCCAGCGTCGTCTGGGTTTGGCCGGGGTAGGCCGTCATTGTAAATAAGAATTTCTTCTTAACTGACTTGCCTACTTAAATGAAGGTTACATTTTTTTAACTTTTTTTTTTACAAATTTAAATATCACTAAGAAATTAACATGGTCCACACACCAACACAGTCGTGAAGAAGGCACGACAACGCCTCTTCCCCCTCAGGAGGCTGAAAAGATTTGGTATGGGTCCTCAGATCCTCAAAAAGTTATACAGCTGCACCATTGAGAGCATCTTGACTGGCTGCATCACCGCCTGGTATGTCAACTCTTTGGCATCCATCCGCAAGGCGCTACAGAGGGTAGTGTGTATGGCCCAGTACTGGGGCCAAGCTTCCTGACATCCAGGACCTCTATACCAGGCGGTGTCAGAGGAAGGCCCTAAAAATGGTCAAAGACTCCAGCCACATAGACTGTTCTCTCTGCTACCGCACGTAAGGCGGTACCAATGTACCAAGTCTGGAACCACAGGCCCCAAACAGCTTCTACTCCCAACCCTGTAAGTCTGCTAAATAGTTAACCAACAGCTACCCGGACTATCTGCATTGACCCTTTTTGCACAAACTATTTTGATTCATTAAATTAAATCACATTTTATTGGTCAAATGCGCCGAATACAACAGGTATTCGGCACTAAAGCAAAGTACCATGTTTTTTAAAGTAACACAATAAAATAACAATAACGAGGCTATAAACAGGGGGTACCGGTACAGAGTCAATGTGCAGGTTAGTCGAGGTAATTTGTACTTGTAGGTATGGGTAAAGTGACTATGCATATGTAATAAGCAGCGAGTAGCAGCAGTGTAAAAACAAATGGCGGAGGGTGGGGGTTGTCAATGTAAATAATCCAGGTGGCTAATTGATTAATTGTTCAGCAGTCTTATGGCTTATGGGTTAGAAGGTGTTAAGGAGCCTTTTGGTCCTAGACTTGGTGCTCTGGTAAGGCTTGCCGTGCAGTAGCAGAGAGAACAGTCTAGGACTTGGGGCTTCCTCTGACACCACCTAGTATATTGGTCCTGGATGGCAGAAAGCTTGGCCCCAGTGTTGTACTGGTTCATATGCACTTCCCTCTGTAGCGCCTTATGGTCAGATGCTGAGCAGTTACCATACCAGGCGGTGATGCAAGCGGTCAGAATGCTCTCGATGGTGCAGCTGTAGAACTTTTTGAGGATCTCATGCCAATCTCCTGAGGGGGAAAAGGTTTTGTCGTGCCCTCTTCACGTCTGTCTTGGTGTGTTTGGACCATGAGAGCTCGTTGGTGATGTGGACACCAAGGAACTTGAATCTCTCGACCTGCTGCACTGCAGCCCCGTTGTTGTTAATGGGGGCCTGTTCGGCCCACCTTTTCCTGTAGTCCACAATCAGCTCCTTTGTCTTGATCACATTGAGGGAGAGGTTGTTGTCCTGGCACCACACTGCCAGGTCTCTGACCTGCTCCCTAAGGGCTGTCTCATCGTTGTCAGTGATCAGACCTACCACTGTTTTGTCGTCATCAAACTTAATGATGATATTAGAGTCGTGTTTGGCCAAGCAGTCGTGGTTGAACAGGGAGTACAGGAGGGAATTGAGCACGAACCCCTGAGGGGCCCCCGTGTTGAGGATCAGCGTGGCAGATGTGTTGTTACCTGGGGGGCGGCTCGTCAGGAAGTCCAGGATCCAGTTGCAGAGGGAGGTGTTTAGTCCCAGGGTCCTTAGCATAGTGATGAGCTTTGAGGGCACTATGGTGTTGAACGCTGAGCTGTAGTCGATGAACAGCATTCTCACATAGGTGTTCCTTTTATCCATGTGGGAAAAGGCAGTGTGGGGTGCAATAGAGACTGCATCACCTGTGGATTTGTTAGGGCGGTATGTGAATTGGAGTGGGTCTAGGGTTTCTGGGATGATGGTGTTGATGTGAGCCATTACCAGCCTTTCAAAGCACTTTATGGCTACCGATGTGAGTGCTACAGGTCAGTAGTCATTTAGACAGGTTACCTTCGCTTCTTTGGTCACAGGGACTATGGTGGTCTACTTGAAACATGTAGGCATTACAGACTCGGACAGGGAGATGTTGAAGATGTCAGTGAAGACACTTGACAGTTTTTATCTTATTTTGTATTTCACCTTTATTTAACCAGGTATTTATATATATAACCCTTTATTTAACCAGGTATTTATATATTATATATATAACCCTAACCCTTTATTTAACCAGGTATTTATATATATAACCCTTTATTTAACCAGGTATTTATATATATAACCCTAACCCTTTATTTAACCAGGTATTTATATATATAACCCTTTATTTAACCAGGTATTTATATATATAACCCTTTATTTAACCAGGTATTTATATATATATATATAACCCTTTATTTAACCAGGTATTTATATATATAACCCTTTATTTAACCAGGTATTTATATATATAACTCTTTATTTAACCAGGTATTTATATATATATATATAACCCTTTATTTAACCAGGTATTTATATATATAACCCTTTATTTAACCAGGTATTTATATATATAACCCTTTATTTAACCAGGTATTTATATATATATATATAACCCTTTATTTAACCAGGTATTTATATATATATAACCCTTTATTTAACCAGGTATTTATATATATAACCCTAACCCTTTATTTAACCAGGTATTTATATATATAACCCTAACCCTTTATTTAACCAGGTATTTATATATATAACCCTTTATTTAACCAGGTATTTATATATATAACCCTTTATTTAACCAGGTATTTATATATATAACCCTTTATTTAATCAGGTATTTATATATATAACCCTTTATTTAACCAGGTATTTATATATATATATAACCCTTTATTTAACCAGGTATTTATATATATAACTCTTTATTTAACCAGGTATTTATATATATAACCCTTTATTTAACCAGGTATTTATATATATAACCCTAACCCTTTATTTAACCAGGTATTTATATATATAACCCTAACCCTTTATTTAACCAGGTATTTATATATATAACCCTTTATTTAACCAGGTATTTATATATATAACCCTTTATTTAACCAGGTATTTATATATATAACCCTTTATTTAACCAGGTATTTATATATATAACTCTTTATTTAACCAGGTATTTATATATATAACCCTTTATTTAACCAGGTATTTATATATATAACCCTAACCCTTTATTTAACCAGGTATTTATATATATAACCCTTTATTTAACCAGGTATTTATATATATAACCCTTTATTTAACCAGGTATTTATATATATAACCCTTTATTTAACCAGGTATTTATATATATAACCCTAACCCTTTATTTAACCAGGTATTTATATATATAACCCTAACCCTTTATTTAACCAGGTATTTATATATATAACCCTTTATTTAACCAGGTATTTATATATATATATAACCCTTTATTTAACCAGGTATTTATATATATAACTCTTTATTTAACCAGGTATTTATATATATAACCCTTTATTTAACCAGGTATTTATATATATAACCCTAACCCTTTATTTAACCAGGTATTTATATATATAACCCTTTATTTAACCAGGTATTTATATATATAACCCTTTATTTAACCAGGTATTTATATATATAACCCTTTATTTAACCAGGTATTTATATATATAACCCTTTATTTAACCAGGTATTTATATATATAACCCTTTATTTAACCAGGTATTTATATATATAACCCTAACCCTTTATTTAACCAGGTATTTATATATATAACCCTAACCCTTTATTTAACCAGGTATTTATATATATAACCCTAACCCTTTATTTAACCAGGTATTTATATATATAACCCTTTATTTAACCAGGTATTTATATATATATATAACCCTTTATTTAACCAGGTATTTATATATATAACTCTTTATTTAACCAGGTATTTATATATATAACCCTTTATTTAACCAGGTATTTATATATATAACCCTAACCCTTTATTTAACCAGGTATTTATATATATAACCCTAACCCTTTATTTAACCAGGTATTTATATATATAACCCTTTATTTAACCAGGTATTTATATATATAACCCTTTATTTAACCAGGTATTTATATATATAACCCTTTATTTAACCAGGTATTTATATATATAACCCTAACCCTTTATTTAACCAGGTATTTATATATATAACCCTTTATTTAACCAGGTATTTATATATATATATAACCCTTTATTTAACCAGGTATTTATATATATAACCCTTTATTTAACCAGGTATTTATATATATAACCCTTTATTTAACCAGGTATTTATATATATATATAACCCTTTATTTAACCAGGTATTTATATATATAACTCTTTATTTAACCAGGTATTTATATATATAACCCTTTATTTAACCAGGTATTTATATATATAACCCTTTATTTAACCAGGTATTTATATATATAACCCTTTATTTAACCAGGTATTTATATATATAACCCTAACCCTTTATTTAACCAGGTATTTATATATATAACCCTTTATTTAACCAGGTATTTATATATATAACCCTTTATTTAACCAGGTATTTATATATATAACCCTTTATTTAACCAGGTATTTATATATATAACCCTTTATTTAACCAGGTATTTATATATTATATATAACCCTTTATTTAACCAGGTATTTATATATATAACCCTTTATTTAACCAGGTATTTATATATATAACCCTTTATTTAACCAGGTATTTATATATATAACCCTAACCCTTTATTTAACCATGTATTTATATATATAACCCTAACCCTTTATTTAACCAGGTATTTATATATATAACCCTAACCCTTTATTTAACCATGTATTTATATATATAACCCTAACCCTTTATTTAACCAGGTATTTATATATATAACCCTAACCCTTTATTTAACCAGGTATTTATATATATAACCCTAACCCTTTATTTAACCAGGTAGGCCAGTTGAGAACAAGTCCTCATTTACAACTGTGACCTGGCCAAGATAAAGCAAAGTAGTTCGACAAAAACAACAACACAGAGATACACATAAACAAACATACAGTCAAACACACAAAAGAAAATAAAAATATAAATATATATGTACAGTGTGTGCAAATGTAGGAGATTAGGGAGGAAGGCAATAAATAGGCCATAGAGGTGAAAATAATTACAATTTAGCATTAACACTGGAGTGATAGATGTGCAGATGACGATGTGCAAATAGAGATACTGGGGTGCAAAAGAGCAAGCAGATAAATAACAATATGGGGATGAGGTAGTTGGGTGGGCTATTTACAGATTGGCTGTGTACAGCTTTAGAGATTTTTGCAATTCGTTCCAGTCATTGGCAGCAGAGAACTGTAAGGAAATGCCAAAGGAAGTGTTGGCCGGGTGTTGCTATGGTCACCAGTGAGCTGAGATAAGGTGGGGCTTACCTAGCAGAGACTTATAGATGACCTGGTGCCAGTGGGTTTGGCGACGGATATGTAGTGAGGGCCAGCCAACGAGAGCATACAGGTCGCAGTGGTGGGTAGTATATGGGGCTTTGGTGATAAAACAGATGGCACTGTGATAGACTAAATCCAGTTTGCTGAGCAGAGTGTTGGAGGCTATTTTATAGATGACATCACCGATGTCAAGGATTGGTAGGATAGTCTGTTTTATGAGGGTATGTTTGACAGCATGAGTGAAGGAGGCTTTGTTGCGAAATAGGAAGCCGATTCTAGATTTAATTTTGGATTGGAGATGCTTAATGTGAGTCTGGAAGGAGAGTTTACAGTCTAACCAGACACCTAGGTATTTGTAGTTGTCCACATATTCTAGGTCAGAAACGTCCGGAATAGTGATGCTTGTCGGGCTGGAGGGTGCGGGCAGCGATCGGTTGAACAGCATGCGTTTAGTTTTACTAGCGTTTAAGAGCAGTTGGAGGCCACGGAAGGAGAGTTGTATGGCATTGAAGCTCGTCTGGAGGTTAGTTAACACAGTGTCCAAAGAAGGACCAGATGTATACAGAATGGTGTCGTCTGCATAGAGGTGGATCAGAGAATCACCAGCAGCAAGAGTGACATCATTGATATATACAGAGAAAAGAGTCGGCCCGAGAATTGAACCCTGTGGCACCCCCACAGAGACTGCCAGAGGTCCGGACAACAGGCCCTCCGATTTGACACACTGAGCTCTATCTGAGAAGTAGTTAGTGAACCAGGCCAGACAGTCATTTGAGAAATCAAGGTTATTGAGTCTGCCGATAAGAATGCGGTGATTGACAGAGTCGAAAGCCTTGGCCAGGTCGATGAAGACGGCTGCACAGTACACAGTCTTTTATCGATGGTGGTTATAATATTGTTTAGGAGCGTGACTGAGCGTGGCTGAGGTGAACCCATGACCAGCTCGGAAACCAGATTGCATAATGGAGAAGGTACGGTGGGATTCAAAATGGTCAGTGATCTGTTTGTTAACTTGGCTTTCAAAGACTTTAGAACGGCAGGGCAGGATGGATATAGGTCTGTAATAGTTTGGGTCCTGAGGCAGGGCAGGATGGATATAGGTCTGTAATAGTTTGGGTCTAGAGGCAGGGCAGGATGGATATAGGTCTGTAATAGTTTGGGTCTAGAGGCAGGGCAGGATGGATATAGCTCTGTAACAGTTTGGGTCTAGAGGCAGGGCAGGATGGATATAGGTCTGTAACAGTTTGGGTCTAGAGGCAGGGCAGGATGGATATAGGTCTATAACAGTTTGGGTCTAGAGGCAGGGTAGGATGGATATAGGTCTGTAACAGTTTGGGTCTAGAGGCAGGGCAGGATGGATATAGGTCTGTAATAGTTTGGGTCTAGAGGCAGGGCAGGATGGATATAGGTCTGTAACAGTTTGGGTCTAGAGGCAGGGCAGGATGGATATAGGTCTGTAACAGTTTGGGTCTAGAGGCAGGGCAGGATGGATATAGGTCTGTAATAGTTTGGGTCTAGAGAGGCAGGGCAGGATGGATATAGGTCTGTAACAGTTTGGGTCTAGAGGCAGGGCAGGATGGATATAGGTCTGTAATAGTTTGGGTCTAGAGGCAGGGCAGGATGGATATAGGTCTGTAATAGTTTGGGTCTAGAGGCAGGGCAGGATGGATATAGCTCTGTAACAGTTTGGGTCTAGAGGCAGGGCAGGATGGATATAGGTCTGTAACAGTTTGGGTCTAGAGGCAGGGCAGGATGGATATAGGTCTATAACAGTTTGGGTCTAGAGGCAGGGTAGGATGGATATAGGTCTGTAACAGTTTGGGTCTAGAGGCAGGGCAGGATGGATATAGGTCTGTAATAGTTTGGGTCTAGAGGCAGGGCAGGATGGATATAGGTCTGTAACAGTTTGGGTCTAGAGGCAGGGCAGGATGGATATAGGTCTGTAACAGTTTGGGTCTAGAGGCAGGGCAGGATGGATATAGGTCTGTAATAGTTTGGGTCTAGAGAGGCAGGGCAGGATGGATATAGGTCTGTAATAGTTTGGGTCTAGAGGCAGGCCAGGATGGATATAGGTCTGTAATAGTTTGGGTCTAGAGGCAGGGCAGGATGGATATAGGTCTGTAATAGTTTGGGTCTAGAGGCAGGGCAGGATGGATATAGGTATGTAATAGTTTGGGTCTAGAGGCAGGGCAGGATGGATATAGGTCTGTAATAGTTTGGGTCTAGAGGCAGGGCAGGATGGATATAGGTCTGTAATAGTTTGGGTCTAGAGGCAGCGCAGGATGGATATAGGTCTGTAATAGTTTGGGTCTAGAGGCAGGGCAGGATGGATATAGGTCTGTAATAGTTTGGGTCTAGAGGCAGGCCAGGATGGATATAGGTCTGTAATAGTTTGGGTCTAGAGGCAGGGCAGGATGGATATAGGTCTGTAATAGTTTGGGTCTAGAGGCAGGGCAGGATGGATATATAGGTCTGTAATAGTTTGGGTCTAGAGGCAGGGCAGGATGGATATAGGTCTGTAACATTTTGGGTCTAGAGGCAGGGCAGGATGGATATAGGTCTGTAACAGTTTGGGTCGAGAGGCAGGGCAGGATGGATATAGGTCTGTAACAGTTTGGGTCTAGAGGCAGGGCAGGATGGATATAGGTCTATAACAGTTTGGGTCTAGAGGCAGGGCAGGATGGATATAGGTCTATAACAGTTTGGGTCTAGAGGCAGGGCAGGATGGATATAGGTCTGTAACAGTTTGGGTCTAGAGTGTCTCCCCCTTTGAAGAGGGGGATGACCGCGGCAGCTTTCCAATCTTTGGGGATGAAAGAGAGGTTGAATAAGCTAGTAAAATGGGTTTGCAACCATTTCTGCGGATAATTTTAGGAAGAGAGGGTTCTGATTGTCTAGCCCAGCTGATTTGTAGGGATCCATATTTTGCAGCTCTTTCAGAACATCGGGTGAAGGAGAAGCGGGGGGTGCAAGTTGCTGCCGGGGGTGTTGAGATGTTGGCCGGGGTAGGGGTAACCAGGTGGAAAGCATGGCCAGCGGTGGAAGAATTGCTTATTGAAATGATCGATTATCGTAGATTTAACGGTGGTGACAGTGTTTCCTAGCCTCAGTGCAATGGGCAGCTGGGAGGAGGTGCTCTTATTCTCCATGGACTTTACAGTGTCCCAAAACGTTTTGGAATTAGTGCTACAGGAAGCAAATTTCTGTTTGAAAAAGCTAGCCTTAGCTTTCCTATCTGAGTGTATTAGTTCCTGACTTCCCTGAACAGTTGCATATCGCGGGGGCTATTCAATGCTAGTGCAGAACGCCACAGGATGTGTTTTGTGCTGTTCAAGGACAGTCAAGTCTGGAGTGAACCAAGGGCTATATCTATTCCTGGTTCTTCATTTTTTGAAAGGGGCTTGCTTATTTAAGATGGTGAGGAAAGCACTTTTAAAGAGCAACCAGGCATCCTCTACTGACGGGATGAGGTCAATATCCTTCCAGGATACCCAGGCCAGGTCGATTAGAAAGGCCTGCTCACAGAAGTGTTTTAGGGAGCGTTTGACAGGGATGAGGTGTGGTCGTTTGACTGCGGACCCATTACGCACACAGGCAATGAGGCAGTAATCGCTGAGATCCTGGTTGAAGATAGCGGAGGTGTATTTGGAGGGCAAGTTGGTCAGGATAATATCTATGAGGGTGCCCATGTTTACGGATTTAGGGTTGTACCTGGTGGTTTCCTTGATAATTTGTGTGAGATTGAGGGCATCTAGCTTAGATTGTAGGACTGCTGGGGTGTTAAGCATATTCCAATTTAGGTCACCTAACAGAATGAACTCTGAAGATAGATGGGGGGCGATCAATTCACATATGGTGTCCATGGCACAGCTGGGAGCTGAGGCGGGTCTATAACAGGCGGCAACAGTGAGAGACTCACATATGGAATATATTGTTTGGCTACCCGGGAGATGGGCCTAGCTCAAGGCTAGTTCCAGGCTAACTGGTGCTTGCTTCGGGACAGAGACGATAGACAGGAGTAGCCACTCGGATAGCGAGCAGTATAGGCAAACAAGAAAATGCTCATCCAGAGGCGGTGCTCCTAGTGGCCGTGAACCTTAAATTAGTTTTACCTCATTTCTGTGCAACCAGAGGAAAACAAATTGTAGACCACTTTCACTCACCCTCCATTTGGTAAATCTGACAATAGTTATATCCTCCTGATTTCTGCTTACAAGTGAAAACTAAAGCAGGAAGTACCAGTGACTCGCTGGATACTGAAGTGGTCAGATGACGCAGATGCTAAGCTACAGGACTGTTTTGCTAGCACAGGCTGGAATATGTTCCGGGATTCATCCCATGGCATCGAGGAGTATACTACCTCAGTATAGATCCAAACGGCTTAACAGGTTCTAGCCCCATAAGACTGCTGAACAGCTAATCAAATGGACTATTTACAATCAATTTACTCCTACCTACATGTACATATTACCTCAGTTACCTCGACTAATCTGTACCCTCGCACATTGACTCGGTACCAGTACCCCCTGTATATAGCCTCCACATTGACTCGGTACCGGTACCCCCTGAATATAGCCTCCATATTGACTCGGTACCGGTACCCCCTGAATATAGCCTCCACATTGACTCTGTACCGGTACCCCCTGTATATAGCCTCCACATTGACTCTGTACCGGTACCCTCTGTATATAGCCTCCACATTGACTCTGTACCGGTAACCCCTGTATATAGCCTCCACATTGACTCTGTACCGGTACCCCCTGTATGTAGCCTCCAGATTGACTCTGTACCGGTACCCCCTGTA
This sequence comes from Oncorhynchus clarkii lewisi, assembly GCF_045791955.1. Lineage (NCBI taxonomy): Eukaryota > Metazoa > Chordata > Actinopteri > Salmoniformes > Salmonidae > Oncorhynchus > Oncorhynchus clarkii. Next base: position 1,109,324 of record NC_092166.1, read on the forward strand.
TATAGCCTCCACATTGACTCTGTACCGGTACCCCCTGTATATAGCCTCCACATTGACTCTGTACCGGTACCCCCTGTATATAGTCTCCACATTGACTCTGTACCGGTACCCACTGTATATAGCCTCCACATTGACTCTGTACTGGTACCCCCTGTATATAGCCTCCACATTGACTCTGTACTGTAATACCCTGTATATAGCCTCCACATTGACTCTGTACCGGTACCCCCTGTATATAGTCTCCACATTGACTCTGTACCGGTACCCCCTGTATATAGCTTCCACATTGACTCTGTACCGGTACCCCCTGTATATAGTCTCCACATTGACTCTGTACCGGTAATCCCTGTATATGGCCTCCACATTGACTCTGTACCGGTAATCCCTGTATATGGCCTCCACATTGACTCTGTACCGGTACCCCCTGTATATAGTCTCCACATTGACTCTGTACCGGTAATCCCTGTATATGGCCTCCACATTGACTCTGTACCGGTACCCCCTGTATATAGTCTCCACATTGACTCTGTACCGGTACCCCCTGTATATAGCCTCCACATTGACTCTGTACCGGTACCCCCTGTATATAGTCTCCACATTGAATCTGTACCGGTACCCCCTGTATATAGCCTCCACATTGACTCTGTACCGGTACCCCCTGTATGTAGCCTCCACATTGACTCTGTACCGGTACCCCCTGTATATAGCCTCCACATTGACTCTGTACCGGTACCCCCTGTATATAGCCTCCACATTGACTCTGTACCGGTACCCCCTGTATGTAGCCTCCACATTGACTCGGTTCCGGTACCCCCTGTATATGGCCTCCACATTGACTCTGTACCGGTACCCCCTGTATGTAGCCTCCACATTGACTCGGTTCTGGTACCCCCTGTATATGGCCTCCACATTGACTCTGTACCGTAACACCCTGTATATAGCCTCCACATTAACTCTGTACCGTAATACCCTGTATATAGCCTCCACATTGACTCGGTTCCGGTACCCCCTGTATGTAGCCTCCACATTGACTCGGTTCTGGTACCCCCTGTATGTAGCCTCCACATTGACTCGGTTCCGGTACCCCCTGTATATGGCCTCCACATTGACTCTGTACCGTAACACCCTGTATATAGCCTCCACATTAACTCTGTACCGTAATACCCTGTATATAGCCTCCACATTGACTCGGTTCCGGTACAACCTGTATGTAGCCTCCACATTGACTCTGTACTGGTACCCCCTGTATATGGCCTCCACATTGACTCTGTACCGTAACACCCTGTATATAGCCTCCACATTAACTCTGTACCGTAATACCCTGTATATAGCCTCCACATTGACTCGGTTCCGGTACCCCCTGTATATGGCCTCCACATTGACTCTGTACCGTAACACCCTGTATATAGCCTCCACATTGACTCGGTTCCGGTACCCCCTGTATGTAGCCTCCACATTGACTCGGTTCCGGTACCCCCTGTATGTAGCCTCCACATTGACTCTGTACTGGTACCCCCTGTATATAGCCTCCACATTGACTCTGTACCGGTACCCCCTGTATATAGCCTCCACATTGACTCTGTACCGGTACCCCCTGTATGTAGCCTCCACATTGACTCGGTTCCGGTACCCCCTGTATATGGCCTCCACATTGACTCTGTACCGGTACCCCCTGTATGTAGCCTCCACATTGACTCGGTTCTGGTACCCCCTGTATATGGCCTCCACATTGACTCTGTACCGTAACACCCTGTATATAGCCTCCACATTAACTCTGTACCGTAATACCCTGTATATAGCCTCCACATTGACTCGGTTCCGGTACCCCCTGTATGTAGCCTCCACATTGACTCGGTTCTGGTACCCCCTGTATGTAGCCTCCACATTGACTCGGTTCCGGTACCCCCTGTATATGGCCTCCACATTGACTCTGTACCGTAACACCCTGTATATAGCCTCCACATTAACTCTGTACCGTAATACCCTGTATATAGCCTCCACATTGACTCGGTTCCGGTACAACCTGTATGTAGCCTCCACATTGACTCTGTACTGGTACCCCCTGTATATGGCCTCCACATTGACTCTGTACCGTAACACCCTGTATATAGCCTCCACATTAACTCTGTACCGTAATACCCTGTATATAGCCTCCACATTGACTCGGTTCCGGTACCCCCTGTATATGGCCTCCACATTGACTCTGTACCGTAACACCCTGTATATAGCCTCCACATTGACTCGGTTCCGGTACCCCCTGTATGTAGCCTCCACATTGACTCGGTTCCGGTACCCCCTGTATGTAGCCTCCACATTGACTCTGTACTGGTACCCCCTGTATATAGCCTCCACATTGACTCTGTACCGGTACCCCCTGTATATAGCCTCCACATTGACTCTGTACTGGTACCCCCTGTATATGGCCTTGTTATTGTTATTTCATTGTTGTTGTTATTTTTTTTACTTTAGTTTATTTACTACATTTATTTCATTTTTTGTAAAACTGCATTGTTGGGCATGTAAGTAAGAATTGCACGTTGAGGTCTACACTTGTTGTATTCGGCGCATGTGACAACATGATAACATTTGATAGGAAAAGTAGTGTACTATGTAGGGAGTAGGGTGCCATTTCTCAATAACTATAATATTGCCATGTTGTGTTGCTGCCATGTTGTGTTGCTGCCATGTTGTGCTGCTGCCATGTTGTGCTGCTGCCATGTTGTTGTCATGTTGTGTTGTTGTCATGTGGTGTTGCTGCCATGTTGTGCTGCTGCCATGTTGTTGTCATGTTGTGTTGTTGTCATGTTGTGTTGCTGCCATGTTGTGCTGCTGCCATGTTGTTGTCATGTTGTGTTGTTGTCATGTCGTGTTGCTGCCATGTTGTGCTGCTGCCATGTTGTTGTCATGTTGTGTTGTTGTCATGTTGTGTTGTTGTCATGTTGTGCTGCTGCCATGTTGTTGTCATGTTGTGTTGTTGTCATGTTGTGTTGCTGCCATGTTGTGCTGCTGCCATGTTGTTGTCATGTTGTGTTGTTGTCATGTCGTGTTGCTGCCATGTTGTGCTGCTGCCATGTTGTTGTCATGTTGTGTTGTTGTCATGTTGTGTTGCTGCCATGTTGTGCTGCTACCATGTTGTTGTCATGTTGTGTTGTTGTCATGTTGTGTTGCTGCCATGTTGTGCTGCTACCATGGTGTTGTCATGTTGTGTTGCTGCCATGCTGTGTTGTCATGTATTGCTGTCATGCTGTGTTGTCATGTGTTGCTGCCATGCTGTGTTGTCATGTGTTGCTGCCATGCTGTGTTGTCATGTGTTGCTGCCATGCTGTGTTGTCATGTGTTGCTGCCATGCTGTGTTGTCATGTGTTGCTGCCATGCTGTGTTGTCATGTGTTGCTGCCATGCTGTGTTGTCATGTGTTGCTGCCATGCTGTGTTGTCATGTGTTGCTGGCATGCTGTGTTGTCATGTGTTGCTGCCATGCTGTGTTGTCATGTGTTGCTGCCATGCTGTGTTGTTGTCTTACGTCTCTCTTTATGTAGTGTTGTGGTGTCTCTCTTTATGTAGTGTTGTGGTGTCTCTCTTTATGTAGTGTTGTGTTGTCTCTCTTTATGTAGTGTTGTGGTGTCTCTCTTTATGTAGTGTTGTGGTGTCTCTCTTTATGTAGTGTTGTGTTGTCTCTCTTTATGTAGTGTTGTGGTGTCTCTCTTTATGTAGTGTTGTGGTGTCTCTCTTTATGTAGTGTTGTGGTGTCTCTCTTTATGTAGTGTTGTGGTGTCTCTCTGTATGTAGTGTTGTGTTGTCTCTCTTTATGTAGTGTTGTGGTGTCTCTCTTTATGTAGTGTTGTGGTGTCTTAGGTCTCTCTTTATGTAGTGTTATGGTGTCTCTCTTTATGTAGTGTTGTGGTGTCTCTCTTTATGTAGTGTTGTGGTGTCTCTCTTTATGTAGTGTTGTGGTGTCTCTCTTTATGTAGTGTTGTGGTGTCTCTCTTTATGTAGTGTTGTGGTGTCTCTCTTTATGTAGTGTTGTGGTGTCTCTCTTTATGTAGTGTTGTGGTGTCTCTCTTTATGTAGTGTTGTGGTGTCTCTCTTTATGTAGTGTTGTGGTGTCTCTCTTTATGTTGTGTTGTGTTTTCTCTCTTTATGTTGTGTTGTGTTTTCTCTCTTTATGTAGTGTTGTGGTGTCTCTCTTTATGTAGTGTTGTGGTATCTCTCTTTGTGTAGTGTTGTGGTGTCTCTCTTTATGTAGTGTTGTGGTGTCTCTCCTGTCATGTGTTTTGTCCTATATTTATATTGCATTTATTTATTTATTTTTAATCCCAGCCCCCGTTCCCGCAGGAGGCCTTTTGCCTTCTGGTAGGCCGTCATTGTAAATAAGAATTTGTTCTTAACTGACTTGCCTTGTTAAATAAAGGTCAAATAAAATTGAGAATCTATTATCTTTCCTCCCCACATTAATACAACTTCGTCTGACCGGTCTTAGATCTACTGCATTTTTGTAGATTGAGTTTTGGTGTGTATTCTTGTGTTAAAACTTGAAAAGTAATGATGATAACAGTAATGTAATAACGATAATCATCCTTGCTATGTGCTTCTCTAGATCAACTTTGTCCTGTTTGTTGGGATCATAGTCATTCTGGTCCAGAAGCTGCAGTCGCCTGACATCAGAGGGAATGAGTCCAGTATCTACCTGTAAGTACCCGGTCTTAATACCTCTATGTCCAGTATCTACCTGTAAGTACCTGGTCTTAGCCCATCCTCTGTGTCCAGTATCTACCTGTAAATACCTGGTCTTAGCTCCACCTCTATAGCCACATGTCTATGAAGGCTGCTGGAATCTTTAGCTCATCGACATAATGTGGTCTGTTTATATTAGCCGCGGTCTAGTCTTTTATTAGAAGAGGTGTTTAATGAGACTGTCTGATGTGCTGTATAGTTAAGACTTCTGTGTGTGACTGTGTGTGTTTTACTGGTGGTGTCTGTCTGTGTCTGTCCGTCTTTGGGTCTGTCTGTCTGTCTGTGTCTGTCTGTCTTTGGGTCTGTCTGTCTGTCTGTCTGTGTCTGTCCGTCTTTGGGTCTGTCTGTTTGTGTCTGTCTGTCTTTGGGTCTGTCTGTCTGTCTGTGTCTGTCTGTCTTTGGGTCTGTCTGTCTGTGTCTGTCCGTCTTTGGGTCTGTCTGTCTGCCTGTCTTTGGGTCTGTCTGTCTGTGTCTGTCTGTCTGTCTGTCTGTCTGTCTGTCTGTCTGTCTGTCTCTATTGTAGCAGCTGTGCTCAGAAATGCTTCAGTGAGCCCACTCAGGCTGTACAACATTCCTGCAGGATGTCAGAGCTATCAGTCATCACACTGTAAGTCTGTGTGTGTGTGTGTGTGTGTGTGTGTGTGTGTGTGTGTGTGTGTGTGTGTGTGTGTGTGTGTGTGTGTGTGTGTGTGTGTGTGTGTGTGTGTGTGTGTCTGTGAGTTTCCTCATATGTTAAAGTCTGAGTGTTATTCTTAGTCAGGTAAAATTGTATTTGTCGCATACACATGTTTAGCAGATGTTATAGCTAAATGCCTGTGTTCCTAGCTCCAACAGTGCAGTAATATCTAACAATTCACAACAAAACACACAAATCTTAAAGAAAAATAATGGAATTAAGAAATATATAAATATTAGGACGAGCAATGTCGGAACCTACTCATTCAAATTTTTTTCTTTATTTTTACTATTTTCTACATTGTAGAATAATAATGAAGACATCAACACTATGAAATAACACATATGGAATCATGTAGTAACCAAAAAAAGTGTTAAACAAATCAAAATATATTAAATATATTTAGATATAAAATAGATTCTTCAAAGTAGCCACTCTTGGCATTCTCTCAACCAGCTTCACCTGGAATTATTTTTCAACCATCTTGAAGGAGTTCCCACATATACTGAGCACTTGTTGGCTGCTTTTCCTTCACTCTGCGGTCAAAATACCATCTCAATTGGGTTGAGGTTGGATGATTGTGAAGGCCACGTCATCTGATGGAGCACTCCATCACTCTCCTTTTTGGTCAAATAGCCCTTACACAGTCTGGAGGTGTGTTGGGTCATTGTCCTGTTGAAAAACAAATGATAGTCTCACTAAGCGCAAACCAGATGGGATGGCATATCGCTGCAGAATGATGTGGTAGCCATGCTGGTTAAGTGTGCCTTGATTTCTAAATAAATCACAGACAGTGTAACCAACAAAGCACCATCACACTTCCTCCTCCATGCTTCATAGTGAGAACCACACATGCGGAGATCATCCGTTCACCTACTCTGCTTCTCACAAAGACACGGCGGTGGGAACCAAAAATCATCAGATCAAAGGACAGATTTCCACTGGTCTAATGTCCATTTGCTCGTGTTTCTTGGCCCAAGCAAGTCTCTTCTTCTTATTGGTGTCCCTTAGTAGTGGTTTCTTTGCAGCAATTCAACCATGAAGGCCTGATTCACACAGTCTCCTCTGAACAGTTGATGTTGAAATGTGTCTGTTACTTGAACTATGTGAAGCATTTATTTGGGTTTGTAATTTCTGAGGCTGGTATCTCTAATAAACTTATCCTCTGCAGCAGAGGTAATTCTGGGTCTTCCTTTCCTGTGGCGGTCCTCATGAGAGCCAGTTTCATCATAGCGCTTGATGGTTTTTGCGACTGCACTTGAAGAAACTTTCAAAGTTCATGACATTTTCCGTATTGACTGAACTTCATGTCTTAAAATAATGATGGACTGTTGTTTCTCTTTGCTTATTTAAGCTGTTCTTGCCATAATATGGACTTGGTCTTTTACCAAATAGGTCTATCTACTGCATACCACCCCTACCTTGTCACAACACAACTGATTGGCTCAAACATTTTAAGAAGGTGACTCCCTCATGAAGCTGATTGGGAAAATGCCAAGAGTTTGCAAAGCAGTCATCAAGGCAAAGGATCTCAAATATAAAATATATTGTGATTTGTTTAACACTTTTTTGGTTACCACATGATTCCATATGTGTTATTTCATAGTTTTGACATCTTCACTATTATTCTACAATGTTGAAAAATAGTACTTGGCGCTCCAATACCGCTTGCCGTGCAGTAGCAGAGAGAACAGTTTATGACCAGGGTGGCTGAAGTCTTTGACAATTTTTAGAGTCTTCCTCTGACACCGCCTGGTATAGAGGTCCTGGATGACAGGAAGCTTGGCCCCAGTGATGTACTGGGCAGTACGCACTACCCTCTGTAGTGCCTTCCGGTCGGAGGCCGAGCAGTTGCCATATGATGCAACCAGTCTGGATGCTCTCGATGGTGCAGCTGTAGAACCTTTTGAGGATCTGAGGACCCATGCCAAATATGTTCAGTCTCCTGAGGGGGAATAGATTTTGTATTTTCCTCTTCACGACTGTCTTGGTGTGTTTGTACCATGATTGTTTGTTGTTGATGTGGACACAAAGGAACTTGAAGCTCTCAACCTGCTCCACTACAGCCCTGTTGATGAGAATTGGAGCGTTCTTGGCCCTCCTTTTCCTGTAGTCCACGATCATCTCCTTTGTCTTGATCACATTGAGGTTGTTGTCCTGGTACCACACGGCCAGGTCTCTGACCTCCTCCCTATAGGCTATCTCGTTGTTGTTGTTGGTGATCAGACCTACTACTGTTGTGTTGTCTGAAAACTTAATGATTGAGTTGGAGGCGTGCCTGGCCATGCAGTCATGAGTGAACATGGATTACGGGAGTGGACTGAGCACGCACCCCTGAGGGGACCCGTGTTGAGGAATACCAAAGTGGACATGTTGAGTCCTGCCTTCACCACCTGGGGACGGCCCATCAGGAAGTCCAGGACCCAGTTGCAGAGGGCAGGGTTCAGACCCAGGGCCCCAAACTTAATGATGAGCTTGGAGGGGACTATGGTGTTGAAGGCTGAGCTGAAGTCAATGAACAGCATCTTACATTGGTATTCCTCTTGTCCAGATGGGATAGGGCAGTGTGCAGTGCGATGGCGATTGCATCATCTGTGGATCTATTGGGGCGGTATGCAAATTGAAGTGGGTCTAGGGTGCCTCTCAAAAGCACTTCATGATAACAGAAGTGAGTGCTACGGGGCGATAGTAATTTAGTTCAGTTACCTTTGCTTTCTTGGGTACAGGAACAATGGTGGACATATTGAGGCAAGTGGGGACAGCAGACTGGGATTGGGAGAGATTGAATATGTCCGCAAACACTCCAACCAGCTGGTCTGTGCATTCTCTGAGGATGCGGCTAGGGATGCCGTCAGGGCCGGCAGCCATGCGTGGGTTAACACGTTTAAACATCTTACTCATATTGGCCACGCAGAGCGAGAGCAGTCTTCGGGTGTGGCCCCCGTCGTTGGCACTGTGTTATTCTCAAAGCAGGCGAAGAAGGAGTTTAGCTTGCCTGGGAGCATGACGCCGGTGTCCGCGAAGTGGCTGGTTTTCCCTTTGTAATCCGTGATTGTCTGGAGTCTCTGCCACTTAGGTCTCGTGTCTGAGCCGTCAATGTTATTCTCAGAAGCAACCCGAAATCTGAGTGTTAGTCTTAGTCAGGTTGTAGTGGTGTTGTTGTCGGGAGAATGTCTGAGTATTAGTCAGGTTGTAGTGGTGTTGTTGTCAGGAGGATGTCTGAGTGTTTGTCTTAGTCAGGTTGTAGTGGTGTTGTTGTCAGGAGAATGTCTGAGTGTTTGTCTTAGTCAGGTTGTAGTGGTGTTGTTGTCGGGAGAATGTCTGAGTATTAGTCAGGTTGTAGTGGTGTTGTTGTCAGGAGGATGTCTGAGTGTTTGTCTTAGTCAGGTTGTAGTGGTGTTGTTGTCAGGAGAATGTCTGAGTGTTTGTCTTAGTCAGGTTGTAGTGGTGTTGTTGTCGGGAGAATGTCTGAGTGTTAGTCAGGTTGTAGTGGTGTTGTTGTCAGGAGGATGTCTGAGTGTTTGTCTTAGTCAGGTTGTAGTGGTGTTGTTGTCAGGAGAATGTCTGAGTGTTTGTCTTAGTCAGGTTGTAGTGGTGTTGTTGTCAGTAGGATGTCTGAGTGTTTGTCTTAGTCAGGTTGTAGTAGTGTTGTTGTCAGGAGGATGTCTGAGTGTTAGTCAGGTTGTAGTGGTGTTGTTGTCAGGAGGATGTCTGAGTGTTTGTCTTAGTCAGGTTGTAGTGGTGTTGTTGTCAGGAGGATGTCTGAGTGTTGGTCAGGTTGTAGTAGTGTTGTTGTCAGGAGGATGTCTGAGTGTTTGTCTTAGTCAGGTTGTAGTAGTGTTGTTGTCAGGAGGATGTCTGAGTGTTAGTCAGGTTGTAGTAGTGTTGTTGTCAGGAGGATGTCTGAGTGTTTGTCTTAGTCAGGTTGTAGTAGTGTTGTTGTCAGGAGGATGTCTGAGTGTTGGTCAGGTTGTAGTAGTGTTGTTGTCAGGAGGATGTCTGAGTGTTTGTATTAGTCAGGTTGTAGTAGTGTTGTTATCAGGAGGATGTCTGAGTGTTGGTCAGGTTGTAGTAGTGTTGTTGTCAGGAGGATGTCTGAGTGTTTGTATTATTCAGGTTGTAGTAGTGTTGTTGTCAGGAAGATGTTTGAGTGTTGGTCAGGTTGTAGTAGTGTTGTTGTCAGGAGGATGTCTGAGTGTTTGTCTTAGTCAGGTTGTAGTAGTGTTGTTGTCAGGAGGATGTCTGAGTGTTTGTCTTAGTCAGGTTGTAAGTAGTGTTGTTGTCAGGAGGATGTCTGAGTGTTAGTCAGGTTGTAGTGGTGTTGTTGTCAGGAGGATGTCTGAGTGTTAGTCTTAGTCAGGTTGTAGTAGTGTTGTTGTCAAGAGGATGTCTGAGTGTTAGTCAGGTTGTAGTAGTGTTGTTGTCAGGAGGATGTCTGAGTGTTGGTCTTAGTCAGGTTGTAGTAGTGTTGTTGCCAGGAGGATGTCTGAGTGTTAGTCAGGTTGTAGTAGTGTTGTTGTCAGGAGGATGTCTGAGTGTTTGTCTTAGTCAGGTTGTAGTAGTGTTGTTGTCAGGAGGATGTCTGAGTGTTAGTCAGGTTGTAGTGGTGTTGTTGTCAGCAGGATGTCTGAGTGTTTGTCTTAGTCAGGTTGTAGTGGTGTTGTTGTCAGGAGGATGTCTGAGTGTTTGTCTTAGTCAGGTTGTAAGTAGTGTTGTTGTCAGGAGGATGTCTGAGTGTTAGTCAGGTTGTAGTAGTGTTGTTGTCAGGAGGATGTCTGAGTGTTAGGTTGTAGTAGTGTTGTTGTCAGGAGGATGTCTGAGTGTTTGTCTTAGTCAGGTTGTAGTGGTGTTGTTGTCAGGAGGATGTCTGAGTGTTAGTCAGGTTGTAGTAGTGTTGTTGTCAGGAGGATGTCTGAGTGTTTGTCTTAGTCAGGTTGTAGTAGTGTTGTTGTCAGCAGGATGTCTGAGTGTTAGGTTGTAGTAGTGTTGTTGTCAGGAGGATGTCTGAGTGTTTGTCTTAGTCAGGTTGTAGTGGTGTTGTTGTCAGGAGGATGTCTGAGTGTTAGTCAGGTTGTAGTAGTGTTGTTGTCAGGAGGATGTCTGAGTGTTTGTCTTAGTCAGGTTGTAGTAGTGTTGTTGTCAGGAGGATGTCTGAGTGTTGGTCAGGTTGTAGTAGTGTTGTTGTCAGCAGGATGTCTGAGTGTTTGTCTTAGTCAGGTTGTAGTGGTGTTGTTATCAGGAGGATGTCTGAGTGTTTGTCTTAGTCAGGTTGTAGTAGTGTTGTTGTCAGGAGGATGTCTGAGTGTTAGTCAGGTTGTAGTAGTGTTGTTGTCAGGAGGATGTCTGAGTGTTTGTCTTAGTCAGGTTGTAGTAGTGTTGTTGTCAGGAGGATGTCTGAGTGTTGGTCAGGTTGTAGTAGTGTTGTTGTCAGGAGGATGTCTGAGTGTTTGTATTAGTCAGGTTGTAGTAGTGTTGTTGTCAGGAGGATGTCTGAGTGTTGGTCAGGTTGTAGTAGTGTTGTTGTCAGGAGGATGTCTGAGTGTTTGTATTATTCAGGTTGTAGTAGTGTTGTTGTCAGGAAGATGTTTGAGTGTTGGTCAGGTTGTAGTAGTGTTGTTGTCAGGAGAATGTCTGAGTGTTAGTCAGGTTGTAGTAGTGTTTTTGTCAGGAGGATGTCTGAGTGTTAGTCTTAGTCAGGTTGTAGTAGTGTTGTTGTCAGGAAGATGTCTGAGTGTTAGTCAGGTTGTAGTAGTGTTGTTGTCAGGAGGATGTCTGAGTGTTGGTCTTAGTCAGGTTGTAGTAGTGTTGTTGCCAGGAGGATGTCTGAGTGTTAGTCAGGTTGTAGTAGTGTTGTTGTCAGGAGGATGTCTGAGTGTTTGTCTTAGTCAGGTTGTAGTAGTGTTGTTGTCAGGAGGATGTCTGAGTGTTAGTCAGGTTGTAGTGGTGTTGTTGTCAGGAGGATGTCTGAGTGTTAGTCTTAGTCAGGTTGTAAGTAGTGTTGTTGTCAGGAGGATGTCTGAGTGTTTGTCTTAGTCAGGTTGTAGTGGTGTTGTTATCAGGAGGATGTCTGAGTGTTTGTCTTAGTCAGGTTGTAGTAGTGTTGTTGTCAGGAGGATGTCTGAGTGTTAGTCAGGTTGTAGTAGTGTTGTTGTCAGGAGGATGTCTGAGTGTTTGTCTTAGTCAGGTTGTAGTAGTGTTGTTGTCAGGAGGATGTCTGAGTGTTGGTCAGGTTGTAGTAGTGTTGTTGTCAGGAGGATGTCTGAGTGTTTGTATTAGTCAGGTTGTAGTAGTGTTGTTGTCAGGAGGATGTCTGAGTGTTGGTCAGGTTGTAGTAGTGTTGTTGTCAGGAGGATGTCTGAGTGTTTGTATTATTCAGGTTGTAGTAGTGTTGTTGTCAGGAAGATGTTTGAGTGTTGGTCAGGTTGTAGTAGTGTTGTTGTCAGGAGAATGTCTGAGTGTTAGTCAGGTTGTAGTAGTGTTTTTGTCAGGAGGATGTCTGAGTGTTAGTCTTAGTCAGGTTGTAGTAGTGTTGTTGTCAGGAAGATGTCTGAGTGTTAGTCAGGTTGTAGTAGTGTTGTTGTCAGGAGGATGTCTGAGTGTTGGTCTTAGTCAGGTTGTAGTAGTGTTGTTGCCAGGAGGATGTCTGAGTGTTAGTCAGGTTGTAGTAGTGTTGTTGTCAGGAGGATGTCTGAGTGTTAGTCAGGTTGTAGTGGTGTTGTTGTCAGGAGGATGTCTGAGTGTTAGTCTTAGTCAGGTTGTAAGTAGTGTTGTTGTCAGGAGGATGTCTGAGTGTTGGTCAGGTTGTAGTAGTGTTGTTGTCAGCAGGATGTCTGAGTGTTTGTCTTAGTCAGGTTGTAGTGGTGTTGTTGTCAGGAGAATGTCTGAGTGTTTGTCTTAGTCAGGTTGTAGTGGTGTTGTTGTCGGGAGAATGTCTGAGTGTTAGTCAGGTTGTAGTGGTGTTGTTGTCAGGAGGATGTCTGAGTGTTTGTCTTAGTCAGGTTGTAGTGGTGTTGTTGTCAGGAGAATGTCTGAGTGTTTGTCTTAGTCAGGTTGTAGTGGTGTTGTTGTCAGTAGGATGTCTGAGTGTTTGTCTTAGTCAGGTTGTAGTAGTGTTGTTGTCAGGAGGATGTCTGAGTGTTAGTCAGGTTGTAGTGGTGTTGTTGTCAGGAGGATGTCTGAGTGTTTGTCTTAGTCAGGTTGTAGTGGTGTTGTTGTCAGGAGGATGTCTGAGTGTTGGTCAGGTTGTAGTAGTGTTGTTGTCAGGAGGATGTCTGAGTGTTTGTCTTAGTCAGGTTGTAGTAGTGTTGTTGTCAGGAGGATGTCTGAGTGTTAGTCAGGTTGTAGTAGTGTTGTTGTCAGGAGGATGTCTGAGTGTTTGTCTTAGTCAGGTTGTAGTAGTGTTGTTGTCAGGAGGATGTCTGAGTGTTGGTCAGGTTGTAGTAGTGTTGTTGTCAGGAGGATGTCTGAGTGTTTGTATTAGTCAGGTTGTAGTAGTGTTGTTATCAGGAGGATGTCTGAGTGTTGGTCAGGTTGTAGTAGTGTTGTTGTCAGGAGGATGTCTGAGTGTTCTTATTATTCAGGTTGTAGTAGTGTTGTTGTCAGGAAGATGTTTGAGTGTTGGTCAGGTTGTAGTAGTGTTGTTGTCAGGAGGATGTCTGAGTGTTTGTCTTAGTCAGGTTGTAGTAGTGTTGTTGTCAGGAGGATGTCTGAGTGTTTGTCTTAGTCAGGTTGTAAGTAGTGTTGTTGTCAGGAGGATGTCTGAGTGTTAGTCAGGTTGTAGTAGTGTTGTTGTCAGGAGGATGTCTGAGTGTTAGTCAGGTTGTAGTGGTGTTGTTGTCAGGAGGATGTCTGAGTGTTAGTCTTAGTCAGGTTGTAGTAGTGTTGTTGTCAAGAGGATGTCTGAGTGTTAGTCAGGTTGTAGTAGTGTTGTTGTCAGGAGGATGTCTGAGTGTTGGTCTTAGTCAGGTTGTAGTAGTGTTGTTGCCAGGAGGATGTCTGAGTGTTAGTCAGGTTGTAGTAGTGTTGTTGTCAGGAGGATGTCTGAGTGTTTGTCTTAGTCAGGTTGTAGTAGTGTTGTTGTCAGGAGGATGTCTGAGTGTTAGTCAGGTTGTAGTGGTGTTGTTGTCAGCAGGATGTCTGAGTGTTTGTCTTAGTCAGGTTGTAGTGGTGTTGTTGTCAGGAGGATGTCTGAGTGTTTGTCTTAGTCAGGTTGTAAGTAGTGTTGTTGTCAGGAGGATGTCTGAGTGTTAGTCAGGTTGTAGTAGTGTTGTTGTCAGGAGGATGTCTGAGTGTTAGGTTGTAGTAGTGTTGTTGTCAGGAGGATGTCTGAGTGTTTGTCTTAGTCAGGTTGTAGTGGTGTTGTTGTCAGGAGGATGTCTGAGTGTTAGTCAGGTTGTAGTAGTGTTGTTGTCAGGAGGATGTCTGAGTGTTTGTCTTAGTCAGGTTGTAGTAGTGTTGTTGTCAGCAGGATGTCTGAGTGTTAGGTTGTAGTAGTGTTGTTGTCAGGAGGATGTCTGAGTGTTTGTCTTAGTCAGGTTGTAGTGGTGTTGTTGTCAGGAGGATGTCTGAGTGTTAGTCAGGTTGTAGTAGTGTTGTTGTCAGGAGGATGTCTGAGTGTTTGTCTTAGTCAGGTTGTAGTAGTGTTGTTGTCAGGAGGATGTCTGAGTGTTGGTCAGGTTGTAGTAGTGTTGTTGTCAGCAGGATGTCTGAGTGTTTGTCTTAGTCAGGTTGTAGTGGTGTTGTTATCAGGAGGATGTCTGAGTGTTTGTCTTAGTCAGGTTGTAGTAGTGTTGTTGTCAGGAGGATGTCTGAGTGTTAGTCAGGTTGTAGTAGTGTTGTTGTCAGGAGGATGTCTGAGTGTTTGTCTTAGTCAGGTTGTAGTAGTGTTGTTGTCAGGAGGATGTCTGAGTGTTGGTCAGGTTGTAGTAGTGTTGTTGTCAGGAGGATGTCTGAGTGTTTGTATTAGTCAGGTTGTAGTAGTGTTGTTGTCAGGAGGATGTCTGAGTGTTGGTCAGGTTGTAGTAGTGTTGTTGTCAGGAGGATGTCTGAGTGTTTGTATTATTCAGGTTGTAGTAGTGTTGTTGTCAGGAAGATGTTTGAGTGTTGGTCAGGTTGTAGTAGTGTTGTTGTCAGGAGAATGTCTGAGTGTTAGTCAGGTTGTAGTAGTGTTTTTGTCAGGAGGATGTCTGAGTGTTAGTCTTAGTCAGGTTGTAGTAGTGTTGTTGTCAGGAAGATGTCTGAGTGTTAGTCAGGTTGTAGTAGTGTTGTTGTCAGGAGGATGTCTGAGTGTTGGTCTTAGTCAGGTTGTAGTAGTGTTGTTGCCAGGAGGATGTCTGAGTGTTAGTCAGGTTGTAGTAGTGTTGTTGTCAGGAGGATGTCTGAGTGTTTGTCTTAGTCAGGTTGTAGTAGTGTTGTTGTCAGGAGGATGTCTGAGTGTTAGTCAGGTTGTAGTGGTGTTGTTGTCAGGAGGATGTCTGAGTGTTAGTCTTAGTCAGGTTGTAAGTAGTGTTGTTGTCAGGAGGATGTCTGAGTGTTTGTCTTAGTCAGGTTGTAGTGGTGTTGTTATCAGGAGGATGTCTGAGTGTTTGTCTTAGTCAGGTTGTAGTAGTGTTGTTGTCAGGAGGATGTCTGAGTGTTAGTCAGGTTGTAGTAGTGTTGTTGTCAGGAGGATGTCTGAGTGTTTGTCTTAGTCAGGTTGTAGTAGTGTTGTTGTCAGGAGGATGTCTGAGTGTTGGTCAGGTTGTAGTAGTGTTGTTGTCAGGAGGATGTCTGAGTGTTTGTATTATTCAGGTTGTAGTAGTGTTGTTGTCAGGAAGATGTTTGAGTGTTGGTCAGGTTGTAGTAGTGTTGTTGTCAGGAGAATGTCTGAGTGTTAGTCAGGTTGTAGTAGTGTTTTTGTCAGGAGGATGTCTGAGTGTTAGTCTTAGTCAGGTTGTAGTAGTGTTGTTGTCAGGAAGATGTCTGAGTGTTAGTCAGGTTGTAGTAGTGTTGTTGTCAGGAGGATGTCTGAGTGTTGGTCTTAGTCAGGTTGTAGTAGTGTTGTTGCCAGGAGGATGTCTGAGTGTTAGTCAGGTTGTAGTAGTGTTGTTGTCAGGAGGATGTCTGAGTGTTAGTCAGGTTGTAGTGGTGTTGTTGTCAGGAGGATGTCTGAGTGTTAGTCTTAGTCAGGTTGTAAGTAGTGTTGTTGTCAGGAGGATGTCTGAGTGTTGGTCAGGTTGTAGTAGTGTTGTTGTCAGCAGGATGTCTGAGTGTTTGTCTTAGTCAGGTTGTAGTGGTGTTGTTGTCAGGAGGATGTCTGAGTGTTTGTCTTAGTCAGGTTGTAAGTAGTGTTGTTGTCAGGAGGATGTCTGAGTGTTTGTCTTAGTCAGGTTGTAGTAGTGTTGTTGTCAGGAGGATGTCTGAGTGTTGGTCAGGTTGTAGTAGTGTTGTTGTCAGGAGGATGTCTGAGTGTTTGTCTTAGTCAGGTTGTAGTAGTGTTGTTGTCAGGAGGATGTCTGAGTGTTGGTCAGGTTGTAGTAGTGTTGTTGTCAGCAGGATGTCTGAGTGTTTGTCTTAGTCAGGTTGTAGTGGTGTTGTTGTCAGGAGGATGTCTGAGTGTTTGTCTTAGTCAGGTTGTAAGTAGTGTTGTTGTCAGGAGGATGTCTGAGTGTTAGTCAGGTTGTAGTAGTGTTGTTGTCAGGAGGATGTCTGAGTGTTTGTCTTAGTTAGGTTGTAGTAGTGTTGTTGTCAGGAGGATGTCTGAGTCTTAGTCAGGTTGTAGTAGTGTTGTTGTCAGGAGGATGTCTGAGTGTTAGTCAGGTTGTAGTGGTGTTGTTGTCAGGAGGATGTCTGAGTGTTTGTCTTAGTCAGGTTGTAGTAGTGTTGTTGTCAGGAGGATGTCTGAGTGTTTGTCTTAGTCAGGTTGTAAGTAGTGTTGTTGTCAGGAGGATGTCTGAGTGTTAGTCAGGTTGTAGTAGTGTTGTTGTCAGGAGGATGTCTGAGTGTTTGTCTTAGTCAGGTTGTAGTAGTGTTGTTGTCAGGAGGATGTCTGAGTCTTAGTCAGGTTGTAGTAGTGTTGTTGTCAGGAGGATGTCTGAGTGTTAGTCAGGTTGTAGTGGTGTTGTTGTCAGGAGGATGTCTGAGTGTTTGTCTTAGTCAGGTTGTAGTAGTGTTGTTGTCAGGAGGATGTCTGAGTCTTAGTCAGGTTTTAGTAGTGTTGTTGTCAGGAGGATGTCTGAGTATTAGTCTTTGTCAGGTTGTAGTAGCGTTGTTGTCAGGAGGATGTCTGAGTCTTAGTCAGGTTGTAGTAGTGTTGTTGTCAGGAGGATGTCTGAGTGTTTGTCTTAGTCAGGTTGTAGTAGTGTTGTTGTCAGGAGGATGTCTGAGTCTTAGTCAGGTTGTAGTAGTGTTGTTGTCAGGAGGATGTCTGAGTGTTAGTCAGGTTGTAGTGGTGTTGTTGTCAGGAGGATGTCTGAGTGTTTGTCTTAGTCAGGTTGTAGTAGTGTTGTTGTCAGGAGGATGTCTGAGTGTTTGTCTTAGTCAGGCTGTAGTAGTGTTGTTATTAGTAGGATATATAATGTTGCCTGTTAGTTGTTTTTGTTGTGTGTTTGTTTCTCTTAGGTTGTGACAGGAATGTATTGGTTGTTCGACGGTTGTAAGAGTGTTGTATGGTTGTTGTTCTAAGATTGTTACAGTGTAATGTTGTGTTTTAGTTGTTCTAAGGTTTCTGCTGTAATGTGTATGCTGTGTATTTGTTGTTCTAAGCTTGTAACAGTGATGTGTGTTCATTTTATTATAGTTGTATTAGTTGTGCTAAGATTGAAACAGTGCAATATTGTGTATTGGTTTTTCTAAGGTTGAAACAGTATAACGTTGTGTATTTGTTGTTCTAAGGTTGTGACAATGTTGTGTTGTGTATTGGTTTTGTATAAGTAGTAACAATATGATGTGTTGTTGTCAGGCGTCTGGCTCGGTCCACCCTTTTACTCATCCCCCTCTTCGGGATCCACTACACTGTGTTTGCCTTCTCACCAGAGGACGTCAGCAAGAAGGAGAGGCTGGTGTTTGAGCTGGGCCTGGGATCTTTCCAGGTAACACACTCCTTCTAAGACGGTGGGTTAGTGGAATAGCAGTAACTCTGAGAGCATTGTTGAAAAGTGCAATCGAACTCATCTCTCTTCTTCTTTCCCTTTCCAGGGATTTGTTGTGGCTGTCCTCTACTGTTTCCTCAATGGAGAGGTAGGAGGCTTCTTTACCCTCTCTAGACATGGTATCTGATGTGAATGGCATCTGATGATAGCATCAGCTGATTATAGCCCAGTGTCATTATGAATAACTGCCTGCAGTATTATACTAAGTAGTAGTGTTAGTAACCACCTAGTGGACTAGACTGTTACATTATAACTGTTATTGTTTAGTAAACACCTAGTGGACTAGACTGTTACATTATAACTCTGTTATTGTTTAGTAAACACCTAATGGACTAGACTGTTACATTATAACTCTGTTATTGTTTAGTAAACACCTAGTGGACTAGACTGTTACATTATAATTCTGTTATTGTTTAGTAACCACCTAATGGACTAGACTGTTACATTATAACTCTGTTATTGTTTAGTAACCACCTAGTGGACTAGACTGTTACATTGTAACTCTGTTGTTGTCTGTTATTCCAGGTGCAGTCTGAGATCAAGAGGAAGTGGCGTAGCTGGAGGGTGAACCGGTACTTTACCGTGGATCTGAAGCATCAGCAGCGCCACCCATCCCTGGTCAGCAGCGGTGTCAACGGAGGAACACAGCTCTCCATGCTCAGTTCCAAGAGCTCCTCCGCCTTACAGATACGCATGGTGGGCCCCCTGGCCGAGACACCGTCCACACTCAACCTGCCCACCTGATTGGCTGAGACACCGTCCACACTCAACCTGCCCACCTGATTGGCTGAGACACCGTCCACACTCAACCTGCCCACCTGATTGTCTCAAACCCCTGGCCGAGACACCGTCCACACTCAACCTGCCCACCTGATTGGCTGAGACACCGTCCACACTCAACCTGCCCACCTGATTGGCTGAGACACCGTCCACACTCAACCTGCCCACCTGATTGGCTGAGACACCGTCCACACTCAACCTGCCCACCTGATTGTCTCAAACCCCTGGCCGAGACACCGTCCACACTCAACCTGCCCACCTGATTGGCTGAGACACCGTCCACACTCAACCTGCCCACCTGATTGGCTGAGACACCGTCCACACTCAACCTGCCCACCTGATTGGCTGAGACACCGTCCACACTCAACCTGCCCACCTGATTGTCTCAAACCCCTGGCCGAGACACCGTCCACACTCAACCTGCCCACCTGATTGGCTGAGACACCGTCCACACTCAACCTGCCCACCTGATTGGCTGAGACACCGTCCACACTCAACCTGCCCACCTGATTGTCTCAAACCCCTGGCCGAGACACTGTCCACACTCAACCTGCCCACCTGATTGGCTGAGACACCTAGCTGAGACCTCGCCCACCCTTAAGCAGAATACCTGAATTGGCTGAGACCCCACTCGCCCACCGGATTGTGTAATTGGCTCAGACCCCTCACCAACCACTTATCTTCCCAGACAATGCAGATACATGTCCTTTAGTTATCTTCAGGCCCTCTTCTTCCCAGACAATTCAGATTCATGTTATTTAGTTATCTTTAGAAAATAAGAAGAGTTGATGCTCTCTTACAAATAATATGTTCAAACATAGAGTAACTAACTCCTCCCACTAGCCAGGCTCTCTCGTAGAGTAACTAACTCCTCCCACTAGCCAGGCTCTCTCGTAGAGTAACTAACTCCTCCCACTAGCCAGGCTCTCTCGTAGAGTAACTAACTCCTCCCACTAGCCAGGCTCTCTCGTAGAGTAACTAACTCCTCCCACTAGCCAGGCTCTCTCATAGAGTAACTAACTCCTCCCACTAGCCAGGCTCTCTCGTAGAGTAACTAACTCCTCCCACTAGCCAGGCTCTCTAATAGAGTAACTAACTCCTCCCACTAGCCAGGCTCTCTAATAGAGTAACTAACTCCTCCCACTAGCCAGGCTCTCTCGTAGAGTAACTAACTCCTCCCACTAGCCAGGCTCTCTAATAGAGTAACTAACTCCTCCCACTAGCCAGGCTCTCTCGTAGAGTAACTAACTCCTCCCACTAGCCAGGCTCTCTCATAGAGTAACTAACTCCTCCCACTAGCCAGGCTCTCTCGTAGAGTAACTCCTCCCACTAGCCAGGCTCTCTAATAGAGTAACTAACTCCTCCCACTAGCAAGGCTCTCTCATAGAGTAACTAACTCCTCCCACTAGCCAGGCTCTCTCGTAGAGTAACTAACTCCTCCCAATAGCCAGGCTCTCTCATATAGTAACTAACTCCTCCCACTAGCCAGGCTCTCTAATAGAGTAACTAACTCCTCCCACTAGCCAGGCTCTCTCATAGAGTAACTAACTCCTCCCACTAGCCAGGCTCTCTCATAGAGTAACTAACTCCTCCCACTAGCCAGGCTCTCTAATAGAGTAACTAACTCCTCCCACTAGCCAGGCTCTCTCATATAGTAACTAACTCCTCCCACTAGCCAGGCTCTCTCATATAGTAACTAACTCCTCCCACTAGCCAGGCTCTCTCGTAGAGTAACTAACTCCTCCCACTAGCCAGGCTCTCTCATAGAGTAACTAACTCCTCCCACTAGCCAGGCTCTCTCATATAGTAACTAACTCCTCCCACTAGCCAGGCTCTCTCATATAGTAACTAACTCCTCCCACTAGCCAGGCTCTCTCATAGAGTAACTAACTCCTCCACTAGCCAGGCTCTCTCATAGAGTAACTAACTCCTCCCACTAGCCAGGCTCTCTAATAGAGTAACTAACTCCTCCCACTAGCCAGGCTCTCTCATAGAGTAACTAACTCCTCCCACTAGCCAGGCTCTCTCATAGAGTAACTAACTCCTCCCACTAGCCAGGCTCTCTCATAGAGTAACTAACTCCTCCCACTAGCCAGGCTCTCTCGTAGAGTAACTAACTCCTCCCACTAGCCAGGCTCTCTCATATAGTAACAAACTCCTCCCACTAGCCAGGCTCTCTGATAGAATAACTAACTCCTCCCACTAGCCAGGCTCTCTGATAGAGTAACTAACTCCTCCCACTAGCCAGGCTCTCTAATAGAGTAACTAACTCCTCCCACTAGCCAGGCTCTCTCATAGAGTAACTAACTCCTCCCACTAGCCAGGCTCTCTAATAGAGTAACTAACTCCTCCCATTAGCCAGACTCTCTAATAGAGTAACTAACTCCTCCCACTAGCCAGACTCTCTAATAGAGTAACTAACTCCTCCCACTAGCCAGACTCTCTCATAGAGTAACTAACTCCTCCCACTAGCCAGGCTCTCTAATAGAGTAACTAACTCCTCCCACTAGCCAGGCTCTCTCATAGAGTAACTAACTCCTCCCACTAGCCAGGCTCTCTCGTAGAGTAACTAACTCCTCCCACTAGCCAGGCTCTCTCATATAGTAACTAACTCCTCCCACTAGCCAGGCTCTCTAATAGAGTAACTAACTCCTCCCACTAGCCAGGCTCTCTCATAGAGTAACTAACTCCTCCCACTAGCCAGGCTCTCTCATAGAGTAACTAACTCCTCCCACTAGCCAGGCTCTCTAATAGAGTAACTAACTCCTCCCACTAGCCAGGCTCTCTCATATAGTAACTAACTCCTCCCACTAGCCAGGCTCTCTCATATAGTTACTAACTCCTCCCACTAGCCAGGCTCTCTCGTAGAGTAACTAACTCCTCCCACTAGCCAGGCTCTCTCATAGAGTAACTAACTCCTCCCACTAGCCAGGCTCTCTCATATAGTAACTAACTCCTCCCACTAGCCAGGCTCTCTCATATAGTAACTAACTCCTCCCACTAGCCAGGCTCTCTCATAGAGTAACTAACTCCTCCACTAGCCAGGCTCTCTCATAGAGTAACTAACTCCTCCCACTAGCCAGGCTCTCTAATAGAGTAACTAACTCCTCCCACTAGCCAGGCTCTCTCATAGAGTAACTAACTCCTCCCACTAGTCAGGCTCTCTCATAGAGTAACTAACTCCTCCCACTAGCCAGGCTCTCTCATAGAGTAACTAACTCCTCCCACTAGCCAGGCTCTCTGATAGAGTAACTAACTCCTCCCACTAGCCAGGCTCTCTCATATAGTAACAAACTCCTCCCACTAGCCAGGCTCTCTGATAGAATAACTAACTCCTCCCACTAGCCAGGCTCTCTGATAGAGTAACTAACTCCTCCCACTAGCCAGGCTCTCTAATAGAGTAACTAACTCCTCCCACTAGCCAGGCTCTCTCATAGAGTAACTAACTCCTCCCACTAGCCAGGCTCTCTAATAGAGTAACTAACTCCTCCCATTAGCCAGACTCTCTAATAGAGTAACTAACTCCTCCCACTAGCCAGACTCTCTAATAGAGTAACTAACTCCTCCCACTAGCCAGACTCTCTCATAGAGTAACTAACTCCTCCCACTAGCCAGGCTCTCTCATAGAGTAACTAACTCCTCCCACTAGCCAGGCTCTCTCATAGAGTAACTAACTCCTCCCACTAGCCAGGCTCTCTCATAGAGTAACTAACTCCTCCCACTAGCCAGGCTCTCTCATAGAGTAACTAACTCCTCCCACTAGCCAGGCTCTCTCATAGAGTAACTAACGCCTACCACTAGCCAGGCTGTCTCATATAATGTGATATAAATGTATTCTTTGACACGAACAATATATTCACCAAATAATTACAATATTGTGGGGGAAAAAAATGTAAAATGTGATGCCATATTGCTGACTTTTGCTGTTATTCTACATCATGTAGTGCCATACAGGTTGTCTCCTCTGAGGTCGTGACCTGACACAGAGCCATATATAGAGAGAGAGACCAACCAGATCTCTATAGCTCTGATATGACCAGGATCCAGAGAGAGAGACCAACCAGATCTCTATAGCTCTGATATGACCAGGATCCAGAGAGAGACCAACCAGATCTCAATAGCTCTGATATGACCAGGATCCAGAGAGAGACAAACCAGATCTCTATAGCTCTGATATGACCAGGATCCAGAGAGAGACCAACCAGATCTCTATAGCTCTGATATGACCAGGATCCAGAGAGAGACCAACCAGATCTCTATAGCTCTGATATGACCAGGATCCAGAGAGAGACCAACCAGATCTCTATAGCTCTGATATGACCAGGATCCAGAGAGAGAGACCAACCAGATCTCTATAGCTCTGATATGACCAGGATCCAGAGAGAGAGACCAACCAGATCTCTATAGCTCTGATATGACCAGGATCCAGAGAGAGAGACCAACCAGATCTCTATAGCTCTGATATGACCAGGATCCAGAGAGAGAGACCAACCAGATCTCAGACATGTCTGTAAAACGCTTCAGTAACTATTTTAACGTAGATGTTTTATGTCTTTGAAAAATAAGGTGGTGAAATGTGGTCCTTTATTTTCTATATCAGCCATCGGTACACAGTATGTCAACACAATGAAAACAGCTCATGGTTCAATGTGGACAAAATATTAGGAACACCTGCTCTTTCCATGACAGACTGACCAGGTGAATCCAGGTGAAAACTATGATCCCTTATTGATGTCACTTGTTAAATCCACTTCAAATCAGTGTAGATGAAGGGGAGGAGACGGGTTAAAGAAGGATGTTTAAGCCTTGAGACATGGATTGTGTGTGTGTCCTTCCAGAGGGTGAATGATAAGGACAACATATTGAAATGCATTAGAACGGGGTATGGTAGTAGGTACCAGGCGCACCGGTTTGTGTGTCAAGAACTGCAGCGCTGTTGGGTTTTTCACGCTCAACAGTTTCCTGTGTGTGTCAAGAAAGGTCAACCACCCCAAAGGACATCCAGCCAACTTGACAACTGTGGGAAGCATTGGAGTCAACATGGGCCAGCATCCCTGTGGAATGATTTCAACACCTTGTAGAGTCAACATGGGCCAGCATCCCTGTGGAACGATTTCAACACCTTGTAGAGTCCACGCCCGGATGAATTGAGGCTGTTCTGAGGTCAAAAAGAGGTGCAACTCAATATTAGGACGTGTTCTTAATGTTTGATATACTCAGTGTAGTATGTAATAACTGGTTTTGCTTCTTTGTTTTTTATTTTTACAATTTGAGCAGTGTTGATATGTAATGATATGGTGTTACCATATGGTGTTATCATATGGTGTTATGATGCGGTGTTATCATTTGCTGTTATCATATGGTGTAATAATATGGTGTAATGATATGGTGTTATCATATGGTGTTATCATATGGTGTTATGATGCGGTGTTATCATATGCTGTTATCATATGGTGTTATCATATGGTGTAATAATATGTTGTTATCATATGGTGTTATCATATGCTGTTATCATATGCTGTTATCATATGGTGTTATCATATGGTGTAATAATATGGTGTTATCATATGCTGTTATCATATGGTGTTATCATATGGTGTAATAATATGGTGTTAAATAGTGTAATAATATGGTGTTCTCATATGGTGTTATCATATGGTGTAATGATATAGTGTTATCATAGGGTGTTATGATGCGGTGTTATCATATGCTGTTATCATATGGTGTAATAATATGGTGTTATCATATGCTGTTATCATATGCTGTTATCATATGGTGTAATGATATGGTGTTATCATAGGGTGTTATGATGCGCTGTTATCATATGCTGTTATCATATGGTGTTATCATATGGTGTTATCATATGGTATTATGATGATATTAATAAGCAGTGTTAATAAGGACAAAACAGACCTTGTCGACAAACGGTTGAAAGCAGATGGCTGTGTTAATTTTCTGGTAATTTTCAGACGATTCTCCATGTTGAATCACCAGCTTTTATCGCCACCCAGCAGGGGATCTGCACAGCCGCCGTCCGTTATGTTGTGAATTGTCCTTCAGGATGACATTTCATCTGAGGATCTGGAGTCCTGATCTGTAGAGTTCATCCTATGTTATATAAGATATAAATATAAAACATCCTCTCTTTCTCTTCTACGCTCAAATAGATGTATTGGCTAGAAATATGGTTTTAACATTGTATTTTATAATAACAAGCTTATAAAGGCTCTTTCTTTTAAAAAAAAACTATTATTGAGGAGACCAGGTTGTCCAAATGTCTTTTCTTTAATTCTACATTTATAGATTCCCATTCCAAAGTGCCTGTTGGTCGCCATACGACAGAAGGCTCCTAGATGTATCTATTTGCTTTATTTCTGCAAAGAACGTGAGGAGTGGAATAGGTTCCTTTCAAATAATGTTTTTTTCTGAAATGATTCCAAAATGTCTGCCAATAAAAAGGACTAAATCTAGAATGGAAATCATAGATCACTGCACTGTATATAATCGTTGTGTCCAAAAAGGAGTTATTTTCTCTGTATATGAATGTAAAAAATATCTTTATGAACTGAAAAGATATGCTGGTCTGAACTGATGTCATGAAACATGTCTGAACCTGTAGTAGTATTTTATATACTAACCTGTAGTAGTATTTTATATATATATATATATATATACTAACCTGCAGTATTATTATATATACTAACCTGTAGTATTATATATACTAACTAATCTGTAGTAGTATTATATATACTAACCTGCAGTATTATTATATATACTAACCTGTAGTATTATATATACTAATCTGTAGTAGTATTATATATACTAACCTGTTGTGGTATTATATATACTAACCTGTAGTATTATATATACTAACCTGTAGTATTATTATATATACTAACCTGCAGTATTATTATATATACTAACCTGTAGTATTATATATACTAACCTGTAGTATTATTATATATATATATACTCACCTGTAGTATTATTATATATATATATACTATCCTGTAGTATTATTATATATATATATATACTATCCTGTAGTATTATATATACTAACCTGTAGTATTGTTTTATATATATATATATATATATACTAACCTGTAGGATTCAAATCGAATCAAACTTTGTCACGTGCTGAATACAACAGGTGTAGTAGACCTTACCGTGAAATGCTTACTTACAAGCCCTTATTTATATTTCTTGAACTGAATTGTTGGTTAAGAAGATAATAAAAAGTAACACAATAAAAGAGCAATAATGAGGCTATATACAGGGGGTACCGGTACCGAGTCAATGTATGGGGTTACAGGTTAGTCGAGGTCATTTGTACATGTAGGTATGGGTAAAGTGACTATGCATAAATAATTAACAGCGTGAAGCAGCAGTGTAAAAACAAAAGGGAGGAGGGGGTGTCAATGTAAATAGTCCAGTGGCCATTTGATTAGTTGTTCAGCAGTCTTATGACTTGGGGGTAGAAGCTGTTAAGGAGCCTTTTGGACCTAGACTTGGTGCTCCGGTACCGCTTGCCGTGCGGTAGCAGAGAGAACAGTCTATGACTTGGGTGACTTGAGTTTTTGACAATTTTATGGGGCCTTTCTCTGACACCACCTGGTATAGAGGTCCTGGATGGCATGAAGCTTGACCCCAGGATGCTCTCGATGGTGTAGCTGTAGAACTTTTTGAGAATCTGGGGATCCATGACAAATCTTTTCAGTCTCCTGAGAGGGGAAAGGTTTTGTCGTGCCCTCTTCACAACTGTCTTGGTGTGTTTGGACTATGATAGTTTGTTGGTGATGTGAAAACCAAGGAACTTGAAACTCTCGACCCGCTCCACTACAACCCCGTCGATGTTAAGGGGGGCCTGTTCAGCCCTTCTTTTCCTGTAGTCCACGATCATCTCCTTTGTCTTGCTTACATTGAGGAAGAGGTTGTTGTCCTGGTACCACACTGTCAGATCTATGAGCTATTGCACATGAAAATGTACATGTTCCAAAAGGAATTGCTGTCAAACACATCGATCCAGAGCATCCCAAACATGCTCTAAAACGACAGTGAAGGCAGCTTATGTTAGAGAAATTAACATTAAATTCTCTAGCAACAGCTCTGGTGGACATTCCTGCAGTCAGCATGCCAAATGCACATTCCCTCAAAACTTGTGGCATTGTGTGAAAAAACTGCACATTTTAGAGTGACCATTTATTGTCCCCAGCATAAGGTGCACCTGTGTAATGATCATCTTGTTTAATCAGCTTCTTGATATGCCACACCTGTCAGGTGGATGGATTATCTTGGCAAAGGAGACATGCTCACTAACAGGGATGTAAACAAATTTGGGGCTAAAATGGGAGAGAAATACGTTTGTCGTTTGTGCGTATGGAATATTTCTGGGATCTTTTATTTCAGCTCATGAAACATGGGACCAACACTTTACATGTTGTGTTTATATTTTTGTTTCGTGTAGAACAGTACTAATGATCTAGTAACAGATGGGACCAGGTTACATGTAGAACAGTACTGCTCTAGTAACAGATGGGACCAGGTTACATGTAGAACAGTACTAATGATCTAGTAACAGATGGGACCAGGTTACATGTAGAACAGTACTGCTCTAGTGACAGATGGGACCAGGTTACATGTAGAACAGTACTGATGATCTACTAACAGATGGGACCAGGTTACATGTAGAACAGTACTGATGATCTAGTAACAGATGGGACCAGGTTACATGTAGAACAGTACTGATCTACTAACAGATGGGACCAGGTTACATGTAGAACAGTACTGATCTAGTAACAGGTGGGACCAGGTTACATGTAGAACAGTACTGATCTAGTAACAGGTGGGACCAGGTTACATGTAGAACAGTACTGATCTAGTAACAGATGGGACCAGGTTACATGTAGAACAGTACTGATCTACTAACAGATGGGACCAGGTTACATGTAGAACAGTACTGATCTACTAACAGATGGGACCAGGTTACATGTAGAACAGTACTGATCTACTAACAGATGGGACCAGGTTACATGTAGAACAGTACTGATCTAGTAACAGGTGGGACCAGGTTACATGTAGAACAGTACTGATCTAGTAACAGATGGGACCAGGTTACATGTAGAACAGTACTGATGATCTACTAACAGATGGGACCAGGTTACATGTAGAACAGTACTGATCTAGTAACAGATGGGACCAGGTTACATGTAGAATAGTACTGATCTAGTAACAGATGGGACCAGGTTACATGTAGAACAGTACTGATCTAGTAACAGATGGGACCAGGTTACATGTAGAATAGTACTGATCTAGTAACAGATGGGACCAGGTTACATGTAGAGCAGTACTGATCTAGTAACAGATGGGACCAGGTTACATGTAGAACAGTACTGATCTAGTAACAGATGGGACCAGGTTACATGTAGAACAGTACTGATCTAGTAACAGATGGGACCAGGTTACATGTAGAACAGTACTGATCTAGTAACAGATGGGACCAGGTTACATGTAGAACAGTACTGATCTAGTAACAGGTGGGATCAGGTTACATGTAGAACAGTACTGATCTACTAACAGATGGGACCAGGTTACATGTAGAACAGTACTGATCTAGTAACAGATGGTACCAGGTTACATGTAGAACAGTACTGATGATCTACTAACAGATGGTACCAGGTTACATGTAGAACAGTACTGATCTACTAACAGATGGGACCAGGTTACATGTAGAACAGTTCTGATGATCTACTAACAGATGGGACCAGGTTACATGTAGAACAGTACTGATCTAGTAACAGATGGGACCAGGTTACATGTAGAACAGTACTGATGATCTAGTAACAGATGGGACCAGGTTACATGTAGAACAGTACTGATGATCTAGTAACAGATGGGACCAGGTTACATGTAGAACAGTACTGATGATCTAGTAACAGATGGGACCAGGTTACATTTAGAACAGTACTGATCTACTAACAGATGGGACCAGGTTACATGTAGAACAGTACTGATCTACTAACAGATGGGACCAGGTTACATGTAGAACAGTACTGATGATCTACTAACAGATGGGACCAGGTTACATGTAGAACAGTACTGATCTAGTAACAGATGGGACCAGGTTACATGTAGAACAGTACTGATGATCTAGTAACAGATGGGACCAAGTTACATGTAGAACAGTACTGATGATCTAGTAACAGATTGGACCAGGTTACATGTAGAACAGTACTGATGATCTAGTAACAGATTGGACCAGGTTACATGTAGAACAGTGCTGATCTAGTAACAGATTGGACCAGGTTACATGTAGAACAGTGCTGATCTAGTAACAGATGGGACCAGGTTACATGTAGAACAGTACTGATGATCTAGTAACAGATGGGACCAGGTTACATGTAGAACAGTACTGATGATCTAGTAACAGATTGGACCAGGTTACATGTAGAACAGTGCTGATCTAGTAACAGATGGGACCAGGTTACATGTAGAACAGTACTGATCTAGTAACAGATGGGACCAGGTTACATGTAGAACAGTACTAATGATCTACTAACAGATGGGACCAGGTTACATGTAGAACAGTGCTGATCTAGTAACAGATGGGACCAGGTTACATGTAGAACAGTACTGATCTAGTAACAGATGGGACCAGGTTACATGTAGAACAGTACTGATGATCTACTAACAGATGGGACCAGGTTACATGTAGAACAGTACTGATCTACTATATACTTTACTTTCATTTATTTTTACAATAAACAAACAATAGACAACTTAACATTTACACCTTAATGACCTTAATGACATTCCCACCGTTTACACACCCAATGCTGTTTGTAATGCTTTTGAGATTTTGCCCCGTATGGATTCAAATTGTGTTATGTTGTAGCCAGACAAACAATCACTTTTCCATTAATGACTAGTCTGGTTAACACCTCCTGACTTCAGAGTCTGGAATGGCTCTTTGATGTGGTTGGCACAATGCGTTGATAATGAAGGGGGCTGGGCTTTTACTGGTTGGCCACACACAGCCCCTGAGCCCCGCCCCCTTTCTATTACAACGTTTGGATTTTCTAATCTAAACAATAAGAGATCTCCTCTGAGTGAACCAATGAAACCTCGTTGCACAATTTATCAGCAAATAATGCATTAATGAACAACCTCCTTTCTGGACCAATGTGGTCACAGCTCTCCCTACGCTGTGAGTCACGTGGGTCGCGTAAGACAGGCAAACAGAATCAAATTCAAGTCTAATGTTTTTGTTAAAAAACTACCCACCATGCCTAGAGTATCCAGCAGACGCGGATACAGACGCTCTCTTGACTGTCCCATTCTGTCTGGTCCACTGAGACCTCTGGATCACGGTCTCCATGTCCTCTGCATCCTGGTTGGTCGGCCAGCTGTTGTTCAGCCACTTGGTCATCTGGGCTGCTCTCTCACATTTGACACTGTTGTGAGCACAAAGTATTCAATTCATTATAAATTCCTTTTAACAATCAGTTTTTAAAATACACAAATCTCTCAACATGTACCTGGCAAGACTCGGCTACTGCTCAAGCTTGTTGTGTCGCTTGGTGTGTCCACAGTCCTATGTGTGTGTCTTGAGGACCTCTCCTCGTGTATAAAAAAGGTGATGTTTACAGAATACTCACTGCGTGTAAGTCTTTCATGTTCTTCTTTAACTTCAGGCTATAGTGTGGGGCGGCAGGTAGCCTAGTGGTTAGAGCGTTGGACTAGTAACCGAAAGGTTGCAAAATCGAATCCCCGAGCCGACAAGGTAAAAATGTATTGTTCTGCCCCTGAACTGACTTGCCTAGTTATATAAAGGTAAAAAAGTAAAAGTGTTTCCTGGTCTATCACTTCCTGGTCTATCACTTCTGATGCAAAAGAGAAAGGGGGACACCTTGTCAGATGCACGACTGAATGCAGTCAACTAAAATGTGTCTTCCGCGTTTAACCCAACCCCTCTGAATCAGAGAGGTGTGTCTTCTACATTTAACCCAACCCCTCTGAATCAGAGAGGTGTGTCTTCTACATTTAACCCAACCCCTCTGAATCAGAGAGGTGTGTCTTCTACATTTAACCCAACCCCTCTGAATCAGAGAGGTGTGAGGGGCTGCTTAATCGACATCCACGGCGCTCGGGGAGCAGTTGTTGTTGGGGGTTAACTGCATTGCTCAAGGGTAGAATGGCAGGTTTTTCCACCTTGATGGCTCTGGGATTTGAACCAGCGACCTTTCAGTCACTGGCCCAATGCTCTTAACAGCTAGGGGGGAGATCTTAAGAGATCATTTCACCCACATTTCTAAATGAAATACTTTGAGGGGAGGGTTGATACGGCAGCTACATCATCTCTGTTCCCCTAAATGCCCAGGAGCTGACCCCAGCCTGTGATGTGTGTTGTGTGTTAGGTTGGTCACTGTGACAGAATATCTGTGCAAATAAAGCAAGTATGGTGAAATGAAGGCCAGACTATCTCTGGTAGCTGTGTATGTAATGTATCTAGTCCCAAAGTGGCTGCAGGGTTCTAAGAGGATCTGATGAAGTTTAGTCTTTCAAGGTTACATTAGGGTTGTTCTATTGGTTATCGATGACAATCTGGAAGACCTAGATGCTGTTTTACACAGGGTCAATGAAAATAAGTGCCACCCCCCCTCCCAAAAGCTCTGTCCCCACTCTCAAAAAGTAATTTATCAATTTTACTTACCCTCCAACTTTGGAATCAAAGAGGCCAGGTTAGAAACATAGCTAGCTATACTAGCTTGGCTACATCGAATTTAAGGTAAACTAATGTTAGTCAGCTAACATAATTTGCATCCATCCTCCTCAACTTCACAAGTCCGACTAAAGCTGCCACTGTCAGTTGCGAGGCTAACATTATCTAGCTAGCTAACGTTATCCTTGGCCAGAGATATTTGCACAGAAAATGGCTGCTAGCTAACAATTGTTAGCTAACACTTTAACCCTTATTTTACTACCAGGTAAGTAGAATGAGAAAACATTCTTATTTACAGCAACAACCTGGGTAATAGTTACAGGGGAGAGGAGGTGGGATGAATGAGCCAATTGTAAGCTGGGCTGATTAGGTGACCATGATGGTATGAGGACCAGATTGGGAATTTAGCCAAGACACCGGGGTTAACACCCCTACTCTTATGATAAGTGCCATGGGATCTTTAGTGACCACAGAGAGTCAGGCCACCCGTTTAACGTCCCATCCGAAAGACAGCCCCCTTACACAGGGCAATGTGGCTCCCAAGTGGCCCAGTGGTCTCAGTGCTAGAGGCGTCACTACAACCTGGTTTGAATCCAGTGTCACGACTTTGAATCCAGTGTCCGCCGAAGTCGGTCCCTTTCCTTGTTCGGGCGGCCTTCGGCGGTCAACGTTACTGGTCTTCTAGCCATCGCCGCTCCACCATTCATTTTCCATTTGTTTTGTCTTGTTTTCCAGCACACCTGGTTCACATTCCCTCATCAGACTAAATGTATATTACCCTCTGTTTCCCCCATGTCTGTGTATGGAATTGTTCTTTGTGTAGGGTGTTACACTACAGGCTGGCTTGCGCTAGGTTTGTTTTGTTTAATCCGGTTCATGTTACCGTGGCTGTGCTTTGTGCTGCCTCGCCTGTACCTTTGGGCCAGGGTGTATATTAAAGTTATCCTGTTATCACCCATCTCTGCTCTCCTGCGCCTGACTTCCTGGAAACCAGTCACTCACCCCGCTACATCCAGACTGTATCACAACCGGGCCGTGATTGGGAGTCCCATTGGGCGGCGCACAATTGGCTCAGCGTCGTCCAAGTTTGGCCGGTGTAGGCCGTCATTGTAAATAAGAAATTGTTCTTACCTGACTTGCCTAGTTAAAAAAAGGGTACATTGTTACCAATCACTTCTCTGGGGTATTGGGATATTTTTGTAGACCAGAGGAAAGGGTGCCTACTTCAGGCCCTCCAACACCATCTGGTCTCCCATCCAGGGACCGACCAGGACCAACCCTGCTTAGCTTCAGAAGCAAGCCAGCAATGGGATGCAGGGTGATATGCTGCTGGCCTTGTGATAGGACAACCTATTTGACCTGATTGACCATCAAATTCATAATGCATGACATTTGTTAATTATCTACCGTTTTTACGGTTGTCAGAGGGCCAAAACACCCTTAGTCTGTCAAAAGAACCGCAGGCGTTTTCCACTCAGTCAGTTTTCACATCTCAACACTTTCTCACGTTCTGGTAGACTCACACACTGGTGGCGGGAGAATTAACTCACAGGCTGGTTCGAATATCCAACCTTAATGACCCAGCACCAACAGCCCAACCTTAATGACCCAACCTTAATGACCCAGCACCAACAGCCCAACCTTAATGACCCAACCTTAATGACCCAGCACCAACAGCCCAACCTTAATGACCCAGCACCAACAGCCCAACCTTAATGAACCAGCACCAACAACCCAACCTTAATGACCCAACCTTAATGACCCAGCACCAACAGCCCAACCTTAATGACCCAACCTTAATGACCCAGCACCAACAGCCCAACCTTAATGACCCAGCACCAACAACCCAACCTTACTGACCCAACCTTAATGACCCAGCACCAACAACCCAACCTTAATGAACCAGCACCAACAGCCCAACCTTAACGACCCAGCACCAACAGCCCAACCTTAATGATCCAACCTTAATGACCCAGCACCAACAGCCCAACCTTAATGACCCAGCACCAACAACCCAACCTTAATAACCCAGCACCAACAGCCCAACCTTAATGACCCAGCACCAACAGCCCAACCTTAATGACCCAACCTTAATGACCCAGCACCAACAGCCCAACCTTAATGACCCAACCTTAATGACCCAGCATTAACAACCCAACCTTAATGACCCAGCACCAACAACCCAACCTTAATGACCCAAACTTAATGACCCAGCACCAACAACCCAACCTTAATGACCCAGAACCAACAACCCAACCTTAATGACCCAGCACCAACAACCCAACCTTACTGACCCAGCACCAACAACCCAACCTTAATGACCCAGCACCAACAACCCAACCTTAGTGACCCAACCTTAATGAACCAGCACCAACAACCCAACCTTAATGAGCCAACTTTAATGATCCAGCACCAACAACCCAACCTTAATGACCCAGCACCAACAACCCAATAATGACCCAGCACCAACAACCCAACCTTAACAACCCAACCTTAATGACCCAGCACCAACAACCCAACCTTAATGACCCAGCACCAACAACCCAACCTTAATGACCCAGCACCAACAACCTAACCTTAACAACCCAACCTTAATGACCCAGCACCAACAACTCAACCTTAATGACCCAGCACTAACAACCCAACCTTAATGACCCAGCACCAACAGCCCAACCTTAATGACCCAGCACCAACAACCCAACCTTAACGACCCAACCTTAATGACCCAGCACCAACAACCCAACTTTAACAACCCAGCACCAACAACCCAACCTTAATGACCCAGCACCAACAACCCAACCTTAACGACCCAGCACCAACAACCCAACCTTAATGACCCAGCACCAACAACCTAAACTTAACAACCAAACCTTAATGACCCAGCACCAACAACCCAACCTTAATGACCCAGCACCAACAACCCAACCTTAACGACCCAGCACCAACAACCCAACCTTAACGACCCAGCACCAACAGCCCAACCTTAATGACCCAGCACCAACAACCCAACCTTAATGACCCAGCACCAACAACCCAACCTTAACGACCCAGCACCAACAACCCAACCTTAACAATCCAACATTTTTTTGAGCGTAACTAACATCTCAAATCCATTCATGCACAAAGCCTTGACCTGTCTGGTGTATATGTCTAGTGTATATGTCTAGTGTATATGTCTGGTGTATATGTCTAGTGTATAAGTCTGGTGTATATGTCTAGTGTATATGTCTGGTGTATATGTCTAGTGTATATGTCTATGTCTAGTGTATATGTCTAGTGTATATGTCTAGTGTATATGTCTAATGTATATGTCTGGTGTATATGTCTATGTCTAGTGTCTATGTCTGGTGTATATGTCTATGTCTAGTGTATATGTCTAGTGTATATGTCTAGTGTATATGTCTAGTGTATATGTCTAGTGTATATGTCTATGTCTAGTGTATATGTCTGGTGTATATGTCTAGTGTATATGTCTAGTGTATATGTCTGGTGTATATGTCTGGTGTATATGTCTAGTGTATATGTCTGATGTATATGTCTAGTGTATATGTCTAGTGTATATGTCTAGTGTATATGTTTAGTGTATATGTCTAGTGTATATGTCTATGTCTAGTGTCTATGTCTGGTGTATATGTCTATGTCTAGTGTATATGTCTAGTGTCTATGTCTAGTGTATATGTCTAGTGTATATGTCTAGTGTATATGTCTATGTCTAGTGTATATGTCTGGTGTATATGTCTAGTGTATATGTCTGGTGTATATGTCTGGTGTATATGTCTAGTGTATATGTCTAGTGTATATGTCTAGTGTATGTGTCTGGTGTATATGTCTAGTGTATATGTCTGGTGTATATGTCTGGTGTATATGTCTAGTGTATATGTCTGGTGTATATATCTAGTGTAAATATCTAGTGTATATGTCTGGTGTATATGTCTAGTGTATATGTCTAGTGTATATGTCTAGTGTATATGTCTGGTGTATATGTCTAGTGTATGTGTCTGGTGTATATGTCTGGTGTATATGTCTGGTGTATATGTCTAGTGTATATGTCTAGTGTATATGTCTAGTGTATATGTCTAGTGTATATGTCTAGTGTATATGTCTGATGTATATGTCTAGTGTATATGTCTAGTGTATGTGTCTGGTGTATATGTCTAGTGTATATGTCTGGTGTATATGTCTGGTGTATATGTCTGGTGTATATGTCTGGTGTATATGTCTGGTGTATATGTCTAGTGTATATGTCTAGTGTATATGTCTAGTGTATATGTCTAGTGTATATGTCTAGTGTATATGTCTATGTCTAGTGTATATGTCTGGTGTATATGTCTAGTGTATATGTCTGGTGTATATGTCTGGTGTATATGTCTAGTGTATATGTCTAGTGTATATGTCTAGTGTATGTGTCTGGTGTATATGTCTAGTGTATATGTCTGGTGTATATGTCTGGTGTATATGTCTAGTGTATATGTCTGGTGTATATATATAGTGTATATATCTAGTGTATATGTCTGGTGTATATGTCTAGTGTATATGTCTAGTGTATATGTCTAGTGTATATGTCTGGTGTATATGTCTAGTGTATGTGTCTGGTGTATATGTCTGGTGTATATGTCTAGTGTATATGTCTAGTGTATATGTCTAGTGTATATGTCTAGTGTATATGTCTAGTGTATATGTCTGATGTATATGTCTAGTGTATATGTCTAGTGTATGTGTCTGGTGTATATGTCTAGTGTATATGTCTGGTGTATATGTCTGGTGTATATGTCTAGTGTATATGTCTGGTGTATATATCTAGTGTATATATCTAGTGTATATGTCTGGTGTATATGTCTAGTGTATATGTCTAGTGTATATGTCTAGTGTATATGTCTGGTGTATATGTCTAGTGTATGTGTCTGGTGTATATGTCTGGTGTATATGTCTGGTGTATATGTCTAGTGTATATGTCTAGTGTATATGTCTAGTGTATATGTCTAGTGTATATGTCTAGTGTATATGTCTAGTGTATATGTCTGATGTATATGTCTAGTGTATATGTCTAGTGTATGTGTCTGGTGTATATGTCTAGTGTATATGTCTAGTGTATATGTCTGGTGTATATGTCTAGTGTATATGTCTAGTGTATATGTCTAGTGTATATGTCTATATGTCTATGTCTAGTGTATATGTCTAGTGTATATGTCTAGTGTATATGTCTAGTGTATATGTGTCTGTCCTCAGTTTGAAGATATGCTTGCCTTGTAACTGATGTCTTGCAGAGAGAAGGAACAACACACGGTCAAGATGAGCTACTAGTTTAAAGCAATGAAAATCGAATCATTACAAATAATGAATGTATGGGCTACCTGTATGAGAATAATACAGGCATTAACTTCCCTCATCTATCTTGTTTATTTATTTTTATTTCACCTTTATTTAACCAGGTAGGCCAGTTGAGAACAAGTTTTAATTTACACCTGTGACCTGTCCAAGATAAAGCAAAGCAGTGCGACACAAACAACAACAGAGTTACACATGGAATAAACAAGCATACTGTCAATAACACAGTATAAAAGTCTATATACAGTGTGTGCAAATGAGTTAAGATTAGGGAGGTAAGGCAATAAATAGGCCATAGTGGAGAAATATTTACAATTTAGCAATTAAACATTGGAGTGATAGATGTGCAGATGAATGTGTGCACGTAGAGATATTGGGGTGCAAAGGAGCAAAACAAATAAAGGAGAAAGGAGCAAAGGTTGGGTTGTTGGTGCTGGGTCGTTAAGGTTGGGGATGAGGTAGTTGGATGGGCTATTTACAGATTGACTATGTACAGGTGCAATGATCTCTGAGCTGCTCTGACAGCTGATGCTTAAAGTTAGTGAGGGAGAAATGAGTCTCCAACTTCAGTGATTTTTGCAATTCGTTCCAGTCATTGGCAGCCGAGAACTGGAAGGAAAGGCGGCCAAAGTAGGAATTGGCTTTGGGGGTGACCTGCGAAATGTACCTGCTGGGTGTTGCTATGGTGACCAGTGAGCTGAGTTAAGGCGGGGCTTTACCTAGCAAAGACTTGTAGATGACCTGGAGCCAGTGGGTTTGGCGACGAATATGAAGCGAGGGCCAGCCTACGAGAGCATACCGGTCGCAGTGGTGGGTAGTATATGGGGCTTTGGTGACAAAACGGATGGCACTGTAATAGACTGCATCCAATTTGTTGAGTAGAGTGTTGGAGGCTATTTTGTAAAAGACATCACCGAAGTCGAGGATCGGCAGGATAGTCAGTTTTATGCAGGTATGTTAGGCAGCATGAGTGAAGGAGGCTTTGTTGTGAAATAGGAAGCCGATTCTAGATTTAATTTTGGATTGGAGATGCTTGATGTGAGTCTGTAAGGAGAGTTTACAGTCTAACCAGACACCTAGGTATTTGTAGTTGTCCACATATTTGAAGTCAGAGCCGCCCAGAGTAGTGATGCTGGACAGGCGGGCAGGTGCTGGTTGCGATCGGTTGAAGAGCATGCATTTAGTTTTACTTGCATTTAAGAGCAGTTTGAGGCCACGGAAGAAGAGTTGTATGGCATTGAAGCTCGTCTGGAGGTTAGTTAACACAGTGTCCAAGGGAGGGCCAGAAGTATACAGAATGGTGTCGTCTGCGTAGAGGTGGATCAGAGAATCGCCAGCAGCAAGAGCGACATCATTGATGTTTACAGAGAAGAGAGTCGGCCCGAGAATTGAACCCTGTGGCACCCCCATAGAGACTGCCAGAGGCCCAGACAACAGGCCCTCTGATTTGACATAGTGAACTCTATCAGAGAAGTAGTTGGTGAACCAGGCGAGGCAATCATTTGAGAAACCAAGGCTATTGAGTCTGCCGATAAGAATACTGTGATTGACAGAGTCGATGGAACCAACCTGTATTGTTGTTTCTGGCTGTAAGGGACCAACCTGTATTGTTGTGTCTGGCTGTATGGGACCAACCTGTATTGTTGTGTCTGGCTGTATGGGACCAACCTGTATTGTTGTGTCTAGCTGTAAGGGACCAACCTGTATTGTTGTGTCTGGCTGTATGGAACCAACCTGTATTGTTGTGTCTGGCTGTAAGGGACCAACCTGTATTGTTGTGTCTGGCTGTATGGGACCAACCTGTATTGTTGTGTCTGGCTGTAAGTGACCAACCTGTACTGTGTCGATAGAAGTGCTTTTTAGATTCCAGAAACCTTAGCCACTACAGGATCATTTACTGACATTGGTTTGTTTTGTCCTTAAGGTCTGTGTCACTATATCAGCCTAACACTTGCCTGTTATAGTGTAGACTGGGTCTAACACACGCCTGTTATAGTGTAGACTGGGTCTAACACACGCCTGTTATAGTGTGGACTGGGTCTAACACACGCCTGTTATAGTGTGGACTGGTTAGTCTGGGGTCTAACACACACCTGTTATAGTGTAGACTGGTTAGTCTGGGGTCTAACACACGCCTGTTATAGTGTGGACTGGTTAGTCTGGGGTCTAACACACACCTGTTATAGTGTAGACTGGTTAGTCTGGGGTCTAACACACACCTGTTATAGTGTAGACTGGTTAGTCTGGGGTCTAACACACGCCTGTTATAGTGTGGACTGGTTAGTCTGGGGTCTAACACACACCTGTTATAGTGTAGACTGGTTAGTCTGGGGTCTAACACACGCCTGTTATAGTGTAGACTGGTTAGTCTGGGGTCTAACACACACCTGTTATAGTGTGGACTGGTTAGTCTGGGGTTTAACACACGCCTGTTATAGTGTGGACTGGTTAGTCTGTGTTAAACCCCAGAGTAACCAGTCCACACTATAACAAGCGTGTTAGACCCCACTATAACAGGCGTGTTAGACCCCAGACTAACCAGTCCACACTATAACAGGCGTGTTAGACCCCACTATAACAGGCGTGTTAGACTCCAGACTAACCAGTCCACACTATAACAGGCGTGTGTTAGACCCCAGACTAACCAGTCTACACTATAACAGGTGTGTGTTAGACCCCAGACTAACCAGTCCACACTATAACAGGCGTGTGTTAGACCCCAGACTAACCAGTCTACACTATAACAGGCATGTGTTAGACCCCAGAGTAACCAGTCTACACTATAACAGGCGTGTTAGACCCCAGACTAACCAGTCTACACTATAACAGGCGTGTTAGACCCCACTATAACAGGCGTTTGTTAGACCCCAGACTAACCAGTCCACACTATAACAGGCGTGTGTTAGACCCCAGACTAACCAGTCTACACTATAACAGGCGTGTGTTAGACCCCAGACTAACCAGTCCACACTATAACAGGCGTGTGTTAGACCCCAGACTAACCAGTCTACACTATAACAGGCGTGTTAGACCCCACTATAACAGGCGTGTGTTAGACCCCAGACTAACCAGTCTACACTATAACAGGCGTGTGTTAGACCCCAGAGTAACCAGTCTACACTATAACAGGCATGTTAAACCCCACTATAACAGGCGTGTGTTAGACCCCAGACTAACCATGGTTACCATGGAGACAAGGACAGGTAGACATTCCCGCATACGTTGTGAAACGGCACGTTAACCTGTTCTCCAACTACATGCTAACCCGAACACATCGCTCCAACTTTTGTTAAAGTGTAGTTAACACTACAGTACCACGCTCAGTGATTTATTCTCTGTGGGACAGGACACTGCCCGCATTGTTCAGGAACTTCCTCCATAGGCCTGTGTTTGTGTTGTGATGCCAGCTATAGGACTAGGAAGCAAACAGACGTAAACATTTAGCAACAGTGTCCCACTAATGAATACACCACCAGAATGAAGAAGCAAGACAGACGAGTTTAAAAGCAGATCTGTGTATTTATTTCATCGTGTCACTTAAAAGCATTCATTACAGACTGATTTATTATAATTAAATATGTCTGGGGAAAAAAACAACATAATTGTAAATCATGTCTTTAAAAAGTTATACTGTATCATTGTTGAAAGCAACAGGTACTGATTCATCAGGTGAATACATTATGTCTGACAAGAGAGAGGTCCCGTCTGGTTCTCTCCAACCGGTCTTCCCACAGTCACAACCTCTGCTTGGGCATCCCCTCTCCCTCTCTTCAGCAAAACCGTTCTCTCTGCCTGAGTTACAGCTTCCTGCGTGACTTCCGCTGCATCATCCTCTGTCTGGAGCCGTTGGAGGAGGAGAGCTTGGATCCTGAGACGACAGAAGAGTTAGTCAGCACACCTCTAGGAAGACCTGGGACACAGCTGTATAGTGACGTGTCTTCACTTTACTGTAAAACTAGATACAACCTGGGACAGAGGTTGGGCTGTTGGGGGGGACTGGATCACTGGAGTTGGGCTGTGGAGGGGAGACCGGAGTTGGGCTGTGGAGGGGAGACCGGAGTTGGGCTGTGGAGGGGAGACCGGAGTTGGGCTGTTGAGGGGGACCGGAGTTGGGCTGTTGAGGGGGACTGGATCACTGGAGTTGGGCTGTTGAGGGGGACTGGATCACTGGAGTTGGGCTGTTGAGGGGGAATGGAGTTGGGCTGTTGTGAGGGACTGAAGTTGGGCTGTTGTGGGAGACCGGAGTTGGGCTGTGGAGGGGAGACCGGAGTTGGGCTGTGGAGGGGAGACCGGAGTTGGGCTGTGGAGGGGAGACCGGAGTTGGGCTGTGGAGGGGAGACCGGAGTTGGGCTGTGGAGGGGAGACCGGAGTTGGGCTGTGGAGGGGGGACCGGAGTTGGGCTGTTGAGGGGGACCGGAGTTGGGCTGTTGAGGGGGACCGGAGTTGGGCTGTTGAGGGGGACCGGAGTTGGGCTGTTGACGGGGACCGGAGTTGGGCTGTTGAGGGGGACCGGAGTTGGGCTGTTGAGGGGGACTGGATCACTGGAGTTGGGCTGTTGAGGGGGACTGGATCACTGGAGTTGGGCTGTTGAGGGGGAATGGAGTTGGGCTGTTGTGAGGGACTGAAGTTGGGCTGTTGTGGGAGACCGGAGTTGGGCTGTGGAGGGGAGACCGGAGTTGGGCTGTTGAGGGGGACCGGAGTTGGGCTGTTGAGGGGGACCGGAGTTGGGCTGTTGAGGGGGACCGGAGTTGGGCTGTTGAGGGGGACCGGAGTTGGGCTGTTGAGGGGGACCGGAGTTGGGCTGTTGAGGGGGACCGGAGTTGGGCTGTTGAGGGGGACTGGATCACTGGAGTTGGGCTGTTGAGGGGGACTGGATCACTGGAGTTGGGCTGTTGAGGGGGAATGGAGTTGGGCTGTTGTGGGGGCCTGGAGTTGGGCTGTTGTGGGGGACTGGAGTTGGGCTGTTGTGGGGGACTGGAGTTGGGCTGTTGTGGGGGACTGGAGTTGGGCTGTTGTGGGGGACTGGAGTTGGGCTGTTGTGGGGGACTGGAGTTGGGCTGTTGTGGGGGACTGGAGTTGGGCTGTTATGGGGGACTGGAGTTGGGCTGTTGTGGGGGACTGGAGTTGGGCTGTTGTGGGGGACTGGAGTTGGGCTGTTGTGGGGGACTGGAGTTGGGCTGTTGTGGGGGACTGGAGTTGGGCTGTTGTGGGGGACTGGAGTTGGGCTGTTGTGGGGGACTGGAGTTGGGCTGTTGTGGGGGACTGGAGTTGGGCTGTTGTGGGGGACTGGAGTTGGGCTGTTGAGGGGGACTGGATCACTGGCGTTGGGCTGTTGGGCTGTTGAGGGGGACTGGATCACTGGAGTTGGGCTGTTGAGGGGGACTGGATCACTGGAGTTGGGCTGTTGAGGGGGACTGGATCACTGGAGTTGGGCTGTTGAGGGGGACTGGATCACTGGAGTTGGGCTGTTGAGGAGGACTGGATCACTGGAGTTGGGCTGTTGGGGGGGAGACGGGAGTTGGGCTGTTGGGGGGGACTGGAGTTGGGCTGTTGAGGGGGACCGGAGTTGGGCTGTTGGGGGGGAGGGGGGTGGGGTGGAGTTGGGCTGTGGGGGGGGACCGGAGTTGGGCTGTTCCGGAGTTGGGCTGTTGAGGGGGACCGGAGTTGGGCTGTTCCGGAGTTGGGCTGTTGGGGGCGACCGGAGTTGGGCTGTTGAGGGGGACCGGAGTTGGGCTGTGGGGGGAGGCGGAGTTGGGCTGTTGAGGGGGACCGGAGTTGGGCTGTTGAGGGGGAGGGGGGTGGGGCGGAGTTGGGCTGTGGGGGGGGGGGGGACCGGAGTTGGGCTGTTCCGGAGTTGGGCTGTTGAGGGGGACCGGAGTTGGGCTGTTCCGGAGTTGAGCTGTTGAGGGGGACCGGAGTTGGGC
Source organism: Oncorhynchus clarkii lewisi (assembly GCF_045791955.1). Lineage (NCBI taxonomy): Eukaryota > Metazoa > Chordata > Actinopteri > Salmoniformes > Salmonidae > Oncorhynchus > Oncorhynchus clarkii. The sequence goes on from NC_092166.1 coordinate 1,151,610, forward strand.
TGTTGGGGGGAGGGGGACCGGAGTTGGCTGTTCCGGTGTTGGGCTGTTGGGGGGGACCGGAGTTGGGCTGTTGGGGGGGAGGGGGACCGGAGTTGGGCTGTGGGGGGGAGGGGGGGGCGGAGTTGGGCTGTTGAGGGGGACCGGAGTTGGGCTGTGGGGGGGACCGGAGTTGGGCTGTGGGGGGGACCCGAGTTGGGCTGTGGGGGGGACCCGAGTTGGGCTGTGGGGGGGACCCGAGTTGGGCTGTGGGGGGGACCCGAGTTGGGCTGTGGGGGGGACCCGAGTTGGGCTTTGGGGGGGGGGGGGGGGGGGGGGCGGAGTTGGGCTGTTGGGGGGGAGGGGGACCGGAGTTGGGCTGTGGGGGGGAGGGGGTGGGGGCGGAGTTGGGCTGTTGAGGGGGACCGGATGGGATGTGGGGGGGACCCGAGTTGGGCTGTGGGGGGGGGCGGAGTTGGGCTGTTGAGGGGGACTGTTGAGGGGAACCGGAGTTGGGCTGTTGAGGGGTCCTGGAGTTGGGCTGTTGAGGGGGAGTTGGGCTGTTGAGGGGGACCGGATGGGCTGTGGGGGGGGCCCGAGTTGGGCTGTGGGGGGGAACCGGAGTTGGGCTGTTGAGGGGGACTGTTGAGGGGGACCGGAGTTGGGCTGTTGAGGGGTCCTGGAGTTGGGCTGTTGAGGGGGACCGGAGTTGGGCTGTTGAGGGGGACCGGAGTTGGGCTGTTGAGGGGTTGGACCGGAGTTGGGCTGTGGGAAGGGGGCCCGGAGTTGGGCTGTGGGAAGGGGGCCCGGAGTTGGGCTGTGGGAAGGGGGCCCGGAGTTGAGCAACACTGCTGTAGGGGATGGCTGAGCCATGTTAAAGTACAACTAGCTCCTAGACCTACCTTTCAGGTTGATCCGACCGGTCTCCCTCAAAACAACAGGTAGAGCAAGTCTCCACATCAGACTAAAACCCAACTATCATCGTCTAGTACTGGATTTGACCAATAGAGTTGTAGAGTTGGTTTCAGCATTATCTACTATTAGGTTTCTACTTACCGAAGGGTGAGAACGCGAAGCCCCCGAATGTGGGGACTGCAGCTCCCGGGCTGAGGAACGGGTTGAGACCCCCCCCACTGGAGCTCTGCTCTACTGCAGCCAGAGCTGGCGGAGGAGCCACCACTAGGTAGGAGGAGACAGAACGGGTCACAACATAGGCAATGCCCACAAACAACTGCTAGACCCGGTCCCAAACAGACTCTAGTCCAGAAACAACTCCTAGGCCCAGTGCCAGAAACACAGAACCAACTGACCTAAATTAAATAAAGGCTAAAAACATTTTAAAAAGCACTGCAATGGATGAATCATTACATTAGAGATAGGAGGTAGAGCAGAGGTAGAGTAGAGGTAGAGTAGAGGTAGAGTAGAGTTAGATAGGAGGTAGAGTAGAGGTAGAGTAGAGGTAGATTAGAGGTAGGAGGTAGAGTAGAGGTAGAGTAGAGGTAGATAGGAGGTAGAGTAGAGGTAGAGTAGAGGTAGAGTAGAGTAGAGGTAGAGTAGAGGTAGAGTAGAGTAGAGGTAGAGTCGAGGTAGAGTAGAGGTGGATTAGAGGTGGATTAGAGGTAGAGTAGAGGTAGAGTAGAGGTAGGAGGTAGAGTAGAGGTAGAGTAGAGGTAGATTAGAGTAGAGGTAGAGTAGAGGTAGAGTAGAGGTAGAATAGAGTAGAGGTAGAGTAGAGATAGAGTAGAGGTAGAGTAGAGGTAGAGTAGAGGTAGATTAGAGTAGAGGTAGAGGTAGAGTAGAGGTAGAGTAGAGGTAGAGTAGAGGTGGATTAGAGGTAGAGTAGAGGTAGGAGGTAGAGTAGAGGTAGGAGGTAGATTAGAGGTAGATAGGAGGTAGATTAGAGGTAGAGTAGAGGTATATTAGAGTAGAGGTAGAGTAGAGGTAGGAGGTAGATTAGAGGTAGATTAGAGGTAGATATGAGGTAGAGTAGAGGTAGAGTAGAGGTAGAGTAGAGGTAGAGTAGAGGTAGAGTAGAGGTGGATTAGAGGTAGAGTAGAGGTAGGAGGTAGAGTATAGGTAGGAGGTAGAGTAGAGGTAGATAGGAGGTAGATTAGAGGTAGAGTAGAGGTAGATTAGAGTAGAGGTAGAGTAGAGGTAGAGTAGAGGTAGGAGGTAGATTAGAGGTAGATAGGAGGTAGATTAGAGTAGAGGTAGAGTAGAGGTAGAGTAGAGGTAGAGTAGAGGTGGATTAGAGGTAGAGTAGAGGTGGATTAGAGGTGGATTAGAGGTAGAGTAGAGGTAGGAGGTAGAGTAGAGGTAGAGTAGAGGTAGAGTAGAGGTAGATTAGAGTAGAGGTAGAGTAGAGGTAGAGTAGAGGTAGATTAGAGTAGAGGTAGAGGTAGAGTAGAGGTAGAGTAGAGTAGAGGTAGAGTAGAGAGGTAGAGTAGAGGTAGAGTAGAGTAGAGGTAGAGTAGAGGTAGATTAGAGTAGAGGTAGAGTAGAGGTAGGTAGATTAGAGGTAGATAGGAGGTAGATTAGAGGTAGATAGGAGGTAGAGTAGAGGTAGAGTAGAGGTAGATAGGAGGTAGAGTAGAGGTAGAGTAGAGGTAGATTAGAGGTAGGAGGTAGAGTAGAGGTAGATTAGAGTAGAGGTAGAGTAGAGGTAGAGTAGAGGTAGATAGGAGGTAGAGTAGAGGTAGAGTAGAGGTAGAGTAGAGGTAGAGTAGAGGTAGATTAGAGGTAGAGTAGAGGTAGGAGGTAGAGTAGAGGTAGAGTAGAGGTAGATTAGAGGTAGAGTAGAGCTAGAGTAGAGGTAGAGTAGAGGTAGAGTAGAGGTAGAGTAGAGTAGAGGTAGAGTAGAGGTAGAGTAGAGGTGGATTAGAGGTAGAGTAGAGGTAGAGTAGAGGTAGGAGGTAGAGTAGAGTAGAGGTAGAGTAGAGGTAGGTAGATTAGAGGTAGATAGGAGGTAGATAGGAGGTAGAGGTAGAGTAGAGGTAGATTAGAGGTAGATTAGAGGTAGATTAGAGGTAGATTAGATGTAGATTAGAGGTAGGAGGTAGAGTAGAGGTAGAGTAGAGGTAGATAGGAGGTAGAGTAGAGGTAGAGTAGAGGTAGAGTAGAGGTAGAGTAGAGGTAGAGTAGAGGTAGTGTCGAGGTAGAGTAGAGGTGGATTAGAGGTGGATTAGAGGTAGAGTAGAGGTAGGAGAGTAGAGTAGAGTAGGTAGATAGGTAGAGTAGAGGTAGATTAGAGTAGAGGTAGAGTAGAGGTAGAGTAGAGGTAGAGTAGAGGTAGATTAGAGTAGAGGTAGAGTAGAGGTAGAGTAGAGGTGGATTAGAGGTAGAGTAGAGGTAGGAGGTAGAGTATAGGTAGGAGGTAGAGTAGAGGTAGATAGGAGGTAGATTAGAGGTAGAGTAGAGGTAGATTAGAGTAGAGGTAGAGTAGAGGTAGAGTAGAGGTAGGAGGTAGATTAGAGGTAGATAGGAGGTAGATTAGAGTAGAGGTAGAGTAGAGGTAGAGTAGAGGTGGATTAGAGGTAGAGTAGAGGTGGATTAGAGGTGGATTAGAGGTAGAGTAGAGGTAGGAGGTAGAGTAGAGGTAGAGTAGAGGTAGAGTAGAGGTAGATTAGAGTAGAGTAGAGGTAGAGTAGAGGTAGATTAGAGGTAGAGTAGAGGTAGAGTAGAGGTAGAGTAGAGGTAGAGTAGAGGTAGTAGAGTAGAGGTAGAGTAGAGGTAGAGTAGAGGTAGATTAGAGTAGAGGTAGAGTAGAGGTAGAGTAGAGGTAGAGTAGAGATAGGTAGATAGGAGGTAGATTAGAGGTAGATAGGAGGTAGAGTAGAGGTAGAGTAGAGGTAGATAGGAGGTAGAGTAGAGGTAGAGTAGAGGTAGATTAGAGGTAGGAGGTAGAGTAGAGGTAGATAGGAGGTAGAGTAGAGCTAGAGTAGAGGTAGAGTAGAGGTAGAGTAGAGGTAGAGTAGAGTAGAGGTAGAGTAGAGGTAGAGTAGAGGTGGATTAGAGGTGGATTAGAGGTAGAGTAGAGGTAGAGTAGAGGTAGGAGGTAGAGTAGAGTAGAGGTAGAGTAGAGGTAGGTCGATTAGAGGTAGATAGGAGGTAGATAGGAGGTAGAGTAGAGGTAGAGTAGAGGTAGATTAGAGGTAGATTAGAGGTAGATTAGAGGTAGATTAGATGTAGATTAGAGGTAGGAGGTAGAGTAGAGGTAGATAGGAGGTAGATAGGAGGTAGAGTAGAGGTAGAGTAGAGGTAGAGTAGAGGTAGAGTAGAGGTAGAGTAGAGGTAGTGTCGAGGTAGAGTAGAGGTGGATTAGAGGTGGATTAGAGGTAGAGTAGAGGTAGGAGGTAGAGTAGAGGTAGATTAGAGTAGAGGTAGAGTAGAGGTAGAGTAGAGGTAGATTAGAGTAGAGGTAGAGTAGAGGTAGAGTAGAGGTGGATTAGAGGTAGAGTAGAGGTAGGAGGTAGAGTATAGGTAGGAGGTAGAGTAGAGGTAGATAGGAGGTAGATTAGAGGTAGAGTAGAGGTAGATTAGAGTAGAGGTAGAGTAGAGGTAGAGTAGAGGTAGGAGGTAGATTAGAGGTAGATAGGAGGTAGATTAGAGTAGAGGTAGAGTAGAGGTAGAGTAGAGGTAGAGTAGAGGTGGATTAGAGGTAGAGTAGAGGTGGATTAGAGGTAGAGTAGAGGTAGGAGGTAGAGTAGAGGTAGAGTAGAGGTAGAGTAGAGGTAGATTAGAGTAGAGGTAGAGTAGAGGTAGATTAGAGTAGAGGTAGAGTAGAGGTAGAGTAGAGGTAGAGTAGAGATAGAGTAGAGGTAGAGTAGAGGTAGAGTAGAGGTAGAGTAGAGTAGAGTAGAGGTAGAGTAGAGGTAGGTAGATTAGAGGTAGATAGGAGGTAGATTAGAGGTAGATAGGAGGTAGAGTAGAGGTAGAGTAGAGGTAGATAGGAGGTAGAGTAGAGGTAGAGTAGAGGTAGATTAGAGGTAGGAGGTAGAGTAGAGGTAGATTAGAGTAGAGGTAGAGTAGAGGTAGAGTAGAGGTAGATAGGAGGTAGAGTAGAGGTAGAGTAGAGGTAGAGTAGAGGTAGATTAGAGGTAGATTAGAGGTAGAGTAGAGGTAGGAGGTAGAGTAGAGGTAGAGTAGAGGTAGATTAGAGGTAGATAGGAGGTAGAGTAGAGCTAGAGTAGAGGTAGAGTAGAGGTAGAGTAGAGGTAGAGTAGAGGTAGAGTAGAGGTAGAGTAGAGGTGGATTAGAGGTGGATTAGAGGTAGAGTAGAGGTAGAGTAGAGGTAGGAGGTAGAGTAGAGTAGAGGTAGAGTAGAGGTAGGTAGATAGGAGGTAGAGTAGAGGTAGAGTAGAGGTAGATTAGAGGTAGATTAGAGGTAGAGTAGAGGTAGGAGGTAGAGTAGAGGTAGATTAGAGTAGAGGTAGAGTAGAGGTAGAGTAGAGGTAGAGTAGAGGTAGATTAGAGTAGAGGTAGAGTAGAGGTAGAGTAGAGGTAGGAGGTAGATTAGAGGTAGATAGGAGGTAGATTAGAGGTAGAGTAGAGGTAGATTAGAGTAGAGGTAGAGTAGAGGTAGAGTAGAGGTAGGAGGTAGATTAGAGGTAGATAGGAGGTAGATTAGAGGTAGATTAGAGGTAGATAGGAGGTAGATTAGAGTAGAGGTAGAGTAGAGGTAGAGTAGAGGTAGAGGTAGAGTAGAGGTGGATTAGAGGTAGAGTAGAGGTGGATTAGAGGTAGAGTAGAGGTAGGAGGTAGATTAGAGGTAGATAGGAGGTAGAGTAGAGGTAGAGTAGAGGTGGATTAGAGGTAGAGTAGAGGTAGATAGGAGGTAGAGTAGAGGTAGAGTAGAGGTAAAGTAGAGGTAGATTAGAGGTAGATTAGAGGTAGGAGGTAGAGGTAGGAGGTAGAGTAGAGGTAGAGTAGAGGTAGATTAGAGGTAGATAGGAGGTAGAGTAGAGGTAGAGTAGAGGTAAAGTAGAGGTAGATTAGAGGTAGGAGGTAGAGTAGAGGTAGGAGGTAGAGTAGAGGTAGAGTAGAGGTAGATTAGAGGTAGATAGGAGGTAGAGTAGAGGTAGAGTAGAGGTAGAGTAGAGGTATAGTAGAGGTAGAGTAGAGGTGGATTAGAGGTGGATTAGAGGTAGAGTAGAGGTAGGAGGTAGAGTAGAGGTAGAGTAGAGGTAGATTAGAGTAGAGGTAGAGTAGAGGTAGATTAGAGTAGAGGTAGAGTAGAGATAGAGTAGAGGTAGAGTAGAGGTAGATTAGAGTAGAGGTAGAGTAGAGGTAGAGTAGAGGTAGATTAGAGGTAGATTAGAGGTAGGAGGTAGAGTAGAGGTAGGAGGTAGAGTAGAGGTAGATAGGAGGTAGAGGTAGAGTAGAGGTAGAGTAGAGGTAGAGTAGAGGTAGAGTAGAGGTGGATTAGAGGTAGAGTAGAGGTGGATTAGAGGTAGAGTAGAGGTAGAGTAGAGGTAGAGTAGAGGTAGATTAGAGGTAGATTAGAGGTAGAGTAGAGGTAGGAGGTAGAGTAGAGGTAGAGTAGAGGTAGATTAGAGGTAGATAGGAGGTAGAGTAGAGCTAGAGTAGAGGTAGAGTAGAGGTAGAGTAGAGGTAGAGTAGAGGTAGAGTAGAGGTGGATTAGAGGTGGATTAGAGGTAGAGTAGAGGTAGGAGGTAGAGTAGAGTAGAGGTAGAGTAGAGGTAGATTAGAGGTAGATTAGAGGTAGATTAGAGGTAGATTAGATGTAGATTAGAGGTAGGAGGTAGAGTAGAGGTAGAGTAGAGGTAGATAGGAGGTAGAGTAGAGGTAGAGTAGAGGTAGAGGTAGAGTAGAGGTAGAGTAGAGGTAGAGTCGAGGTAGAGTAGAGGTGGATTAGAGGTGGATTAGAGGTAGAGTAGAGGTAGGAGGTAGAGTAGAGGTAGATTAGAGTAGAGGTAGAGTAGAGGTAGAGTAGAGGTAGGAGGTAGATTAGAGGTAGATAGGAGGTAGATTAGAGGTAGAGTAGAGGTAGATTAGAGTAGAGGTAGAGTAGAGGTAGGAGGTAGATTAGAGGTAGATAGGAGGTAGATTAGAGGTAGATTAGAGGTAGATAGGAGGTAGATTAGAGTAGAGGTAGAGTAGAGGTAGAGTAGAGGTAGAGGTAGAGTAGAGGTGGATTAGAGGTAGAGTAGAGGTGGATTAGATGTAGATTAGAGGTAGGAGGTAGAGTAGAGGTAGAGTAGAGGTAGATAGGAGGTAGAGTAGAGGTAGAGTAGAGGTAGAGTAGAGGTAGAGTAGAGTAGAGGTAGAGTAGAGGTAGAGTAGAGGTAGAGGTAGAGTAGAGGTAGATTAGAGTAGAGGTAGAGTAGAGGTAGAGTAGAGGTAGAGTAGAGGTAGGAGGTAGATTAAAGGTAGATAGGAGGTAGATTAGAGTAGAGGTAGAGTAGAGGTAGAGTAGAGGTAGAGTAGAGGTGGATTAGAGGTAGAGTAGAGGTGGATTAGAGGTGGATTAGAGGTAGAGTAGAGGTAGGAGGTAGAGTAGAGGTAGAGTAGAGGTAGAGTAGAGGTAGATTAGAGTAGAGGTAGAGTAGAGGTAGAGGTAGAGTAGAGGTAGATTAGAGTAGAGGTAGGAGGTAGAGTAGAGGTAGATTAGAGTAGAGGTAGAGTAGAGGTAGAGTAGAGGTAGATTAGAGTAGAGGTAGAGTAGAGGTAGAGTAGAGGTAGAGTAGAGGTAGAGTAGAGATAGAGTAGAGGTAGAGTAGAGGTAGAGTAGAGGTAGATTAGAGTAGAGTAGAGGTAGAGTAGAGGTAGGTAGATTAGAGGTAGATAGGAGGTAGATTAGAGGTAGATAGGAGGTAGAGTAAAGGTAGAGTAGAGGTAGATAGGAGGTAGAGTAGAGGTAGAGTAGAGGTAGAGTAGAGGTAGAGTAGAGTAGAGGTAGAGTAGAGGTAGAGTAGAGGTAGAGTAGAGGTAGAGTAGAGGTAGAGTAGAGTAGAGTAGAGGTAGAGTAGAGGTAGGTAGATTAGAGGTAGATAGGAGGTAGATTAGAGGTAGATAGGAGGTAGAGTAGAGGTAGAGTAGAGGTAGAGTAGAGGTAGAGTAGAGGTAGAGTAGAGGTAGATTAGAGGTAGGAGGTAGAGTAGAGGTAGATTAGAGTAGAGGTAGAGTAGAGGTAGAGTAGAGGTAGATAGGAGGTAGAGTAGAGGTAGAGTAGAGGTAGAGTAGAGGTAGATTAGAGGTAGATTAGAGGTAGAGTAGAGGTAGGAGGTAGAGTAGAGGTAGAGTAGAGGTAGATTAGAGGTAGATAGGAGGTAGAGTAGAGCTAGAGTAGAGGTAGAGTAGAGGTAGAGTAGAGGTAGAGTAGAGGTAGAGTAGAGGTGGATTAGAGGTGGATTAGAGGTAGAGTAGAGGTAGAGTAGAGGTAGGAGGTAGAGTAGAGTAGAGGTAGAGTAGAGGTAGGTAGATAGGAGGTAGAGTAGAGGTAGAGTAGAGGTAGATTAGAGGTAGATTAGAGGTAGAGTAGAGGTAGGAGGTAGAGTAGAGGTAGATTAGAGTAGAGGTAGAGTAGAGGTAGAGTAGAGGTAGAGTAGAGGTAGATTAGAGTAGAGGTAGAGTAGAGGTAGAGTAGAGGTAGGAGGTAGATTAGAGGTAGATAGGAGGTAGATTAGAGGTAGAGTAGAGGTAGATTAGAGTAGAGGTAGAGTAGAGGTAGAGTAGAGGTAGGAGGTAGATTAGAGGTAGATAGGAGGTAGATTAGAGGTAGATTAGAGGTAGATAGGAGGTAGATTAGAGTAGAGGTAGAGTAGAGGTAGAGTAGAGGTAGAGGTAGAGTAGAGGTGGATTAGAGGTAGAGTAGAGGTGGATTAGAGGTAGAGTAGAGGTAGGAGGTAGATTAGAGGTAGATAGGAGGTAGAGTAGAGGTAGAGTAGAGGTGGATTAGAGGTAGAGTAGAGGTAGATAGGAGGTAGAGTAGAGGTAGAGTAGAGGTAAAGTAGAGGTAGATTAGAGGTAGATTAGAGGTAGGAGGTAGAGGTAGGAGGTAGAGTAGAGGTAGAGTAGAGGTAGATTAGAGGTAGATAGGAGGTAGAGTAGAGGTAGAGTAGAGGTAAAGTAGAGGTAGATTAGAGGTAGATTAGAGGTAGGAGGTAGAGTAGAGGTAGGAGGTAGAGTAGAGGTAGAGTAGAGGTAGATTAGAGGTAGATAGGAGGTAGAGTAGAGGTAGAGTAGAGGTAGAGTAGAGGTAGAGTAGAGTAGAGGTAGAGTAGAGGTAGAGTAGAGGTGGATTAGAGGTGGATTAGAGGTAGAGTAGAGGTAGGAGGTAGAGTAGAGGTAGAGTAGAGGTAGATTAGAGTAGAGGTAGAGTAGAGGTAGATTAGAGTAGAGGTAGAGTAGAGGTAGAGTAGAGGTAGATTAGAGGTAGATTAGAGGTAGGAGGTAGAGTAGAGGTAGGAGGTAGAGTAGAGGTAGATAGGAGGTAGAGGTAGAGTAGAGGTAGAGTAGAGGTAGAGTAGAGGTAGAGTAGAGGTAGAGTAGAGGTAGAGTAGAGGTGGATTAGAGGTAGAGTAGAGGTGGATTAGAGGTAGAGTAGAGGTAGAGTAGAGGTAGAGTAGAGGTAGATTAGAGGTAGATTAGAGGTAGAGTAGAGGTAGGAGGTAGAGTAGAGGTAGAGTAGAGGTAGATTAGAGGTAGATAGGAGGTAGAGTAGAGCTAGAGTAGAGGTAGAGTAGAGGTAGAGTAGAGGTAGAGTAGAGGTAGAGTAGAGGTAGAGTAGAGGTGGATTAGAGGTGGATTAGAGGTAGAGTAGAGGTAGAGTAGAGGTAGATTAGAGTAGAGGTAGAGGTAGAGTAGAGGTAGAGTAGAGGTAGAGTAGTGGTGGATTAGAGGTAGAGTAGAGGTAGGAGGTAGAGTAGAGGTAGAGTAGAGGTAGATTAGAGTAGAGGTAGAGTAGAGGTAGATTAGAGTAGAGGTAGAGTAGAGATAGAGTAGAGGTAGAGTAGAGGTAGAGTAGAGGTAGATTAGAGGTAGAGTAGAGGTAGAGTAGAGGTAGGAGGTAGAGTAGAGGTAGGAGGTAGAGTAGAGGTAGAGTAGAGGTAGATTAGAGGTAGATAGGAGGTAGAGTAGAGGTAGAGTAGAGGTAGAGTAGAGGTAGAGTAGAGTAGAGGTAGAGTAGAGGTAGAGTAGAGGTGGATTAGAGGTGGATTAGAGGTAGAGTAGAGGTAGGAGGTAGAGTAGAGGTAGAGTAGAGGTAGATTAGAGTAGAGGTAGAGTAGAGGTAGATTAGAGTAGAGGTAGAGTAGAGGTAGAGTAGAGGTAGATTAGAGGTAGATTAGAGGTAGGAGGTAGAGTAGAGGTAGGAGGTAGAGTAGAGGTAGATAGGAGGTAGAGGTAGAGTAGAGGTAGAGTAGAGGTAGAGTAGAGGTAGAGTAGAGGTAGAGTAGAGGTGGATTAGAGGTAGAGTAGAGGTGGATTAGAGGTAGAGTAGAGGTAGAGTAGAGGTAGATTAGAGGTAGATTAGAGGTAGAGTAGAGGTAGGAGGTAGAGTAGAGGTAGAGTAGAGGTAGATTAGAGGTAGATAGGAGGTAGAGTAGAGCTAGAGTAGAGGTAGAGTAGAGGTAGAGTAGAGGTAGAGTAGAGGTAGAGTAGAGGTAGAGTAGAGGTGGATTAGAGGTGGATTAGAGGTAGAGTAGAGGTAGAGTAGAGTAGAGGTAGAGTAGAGGTAGATTAGAGGTAGATTAGAGGTAGATTAGAGGTAGATTAGAGGTAGGAGGTAGAGTAGAGGTAGAGTAGAGGTAGATAGGAGGTAGAGTAGAGGTAGAGTAGAGGTAGAGGTAGAGTAGAGGTAGAGTAGAGGTAGAGTAGAGGTGGATTAGAGGTGGATTAGAGGTAGAGTAGAGGTAGGAGGTAGAGTAGAGGTAGATTAGAGTAGAGGTAGAGTAGAGGTAGAGTAGAGGTAGGAGGTAGATTAGAGGTAGATAGGAGGTAGATTAGAGGTAGAGTAGAGGTAGATTAGAGTAGAGGTAGAGTAGAGGTAGGAGGTAGAGTAGAGGTGGATTAGAGGTAGAGTAGAGGTGGATTAGATGTAGATTAGAGGTAGGAGGTAGAGTAGAGGTAGAGTAGAGGTAGATAGGAGGTAGAGTAGAGGTAGAGTAGAGGTAGAGTAGAGGTAGAGTAGAGTAGAGGTAGAGTAGAGGTAGAGTAGAGGTAGAGTAGAGGTAGATTAGAGTAGAGGTAGAGTAGAGGTAGAGTAGAGGTAGAGTAGAGGTAGGAGGTAGATTAAAGGTAGATAGGAGGTAGATTAGAGTAGAGGTAGAGTAGAGGTAGAGTAGAGGTAGAGTAGAGGTGGATTAGAGGTAGAGTAGAGGTGGATTAGAGGTGGATTAGAGGTAGAGTAGAGGTAGGAGGTAGAGTAGAGGTAGATTAGAGTAGAGGTAGAGTAGAGGTAGAGTAGAGGTAGATTAGAGTAGAGGTAGGAGGTAGAGTAGAGGTAGATTAGAGTAGAGGTAGAGTAGAGGTAGAGTAGAGGTAGATTAGAGTAGAGGTAGAGTAGAGGTAGAGTAGAGGTAGAGTAGAGGTAGAGTAGAGATAGAGTAGAGGTAGAGTAGAGGTAGAGTAGAGGTAGATTAGAGTAGAGTAGAGGTAGAGTAGAGGTAGGTAGATTAGAGGTAGATAGGAGGTAGATTAGAGGTAGATAGGAGGTAGAGTAAAGGTAGAGTAGAGGTAGATAGGAGGTAGAGTAGAGGTAGAGTAGAGGTAGAGTAGAGGTAGAGTAGAGGTAGATTAGAGTAGAGGTAGAGTAGAGGTAGAGTAGAGGTAGATAGGAGGTAGATTAGAGGTAGATTAGAGGTAGATAGGAGGTAGAGTAGAGGTAGAGTAGAGGTAGAGTAGAGGTAGAGTAGAGGTAGATTAGAGGTAGATTAGAGGTAGATTAGAGGTAGAGTAGAGGTAGGAGGTAGAGTAGAGGTAGAGTAGAGGTAGATTAGAGGTAGATAGGAGGTAGAGTAGAGCTAGAGTAGAGGTAGAGTAGAGGTAGAGTAGAGGTAGAGTAGAGTAGAGGTAGAGTAGAGGTAGAGTAGAGGTGGATTAGAGGTGGATTAGAGGTAGAGTAGAGGTAGAGTAGAGGTAGGAGGTAGAGTAGAGTAGAGGTAGAGTAGAGGTAGAGTAGAGGTAGGTAGATTAGAGGTAGATAGGAGGTAGATAGGAGGTAGAGTAGAGGTAGAGTAGAGGTAGATTAGAGGTAGATTAGAGGTAGATTAGAGGTAGATTAGATGTAGATTAGAGGTAGGAGGTAGAGTAGAGGTAGAGTAGAGGTAGATAGGAGGTAGAGTAGAGGTAGAGTAGAGGTAGAGTAGAGGTAGAGTAGAGTAGAGGTAGAGTAGAGGTAGAGTCGAGGTAGAGTAGAGGTGGATTAGAGGTGGATTAGAGGTAGAGTAGAGGTAGGAGGTAGAGTAGAGGTAGATTAGAGTAGAGGTAGAGTAGAGGTAGAGTAGAGGTAGATTAGAGTAGAGGTAGAGTAGAGGTAGGAGGTAGATTAGAGGTAGATAGGAGGTAGATTAGAGGTAGAGTAGAGGTAGATTAGAGTAGAGGTAGAGTAGAGGTAGAGTAGAGGTAGAGGTAGAGTAGAGGTGGATTAGAGGTAGAGTAGAGGTGGATTAGAGGTAGAGTAGAGGTAGGAGGTAGATTAGAGGTAGATTAGAGGTGGAGTAGAGATAGGAGGTAGAGTAGAGGTAGATAGGAGGTAGAGTAGAGGTAGAGTAGAGGTAAAGTAGAGGTAGATTAGAGGTAGATTAGAGGTAGGAGGTAGAGGTAGGAGGTAGAGTAGAGGTAGAGTAGAGGTAGATTAGAGGTAGATTAGAGGTAGGAGGTAGAGTAGAGGTAGGAGGTAGAGTAGAGGTAGAGTAGAGGTAGATTAGAGGTAGATAGGAGGTAGAGTAGAGGTAGAGTAGAGGTAGAGTAGAGGTAGAGTAGAGGTGGATTAGAGGTGGATTAGAGGTAGAGTAGAGGTAGGAGGTAGAGTAGAGGTAGAGTAAAGGTAGATTAGAGTAGAGGTAGAGTAGAGGTAGATTAGAGTAGAGGTAGAGTAGAGATAGAGTAGAGGTAGAGTAGAGGTAGAGTAGAGGTAGATTAGAGTAGAGGTAGAGTAGAGGTAGAGTAGAGGTAGATTAGAGGTAGATTAGAGGTAGGAGGTAGAGTAGAGGTAGGAGGTAGAGTAGAGGTAGAGTAGAGGTAGATAGGAGGTAGAGGTAGAGTAGAGGTAGAGTAGAGGTAGAGTCGAGGTAGAGTAGAGGTAGAGTAGAGGTAGAGTAGAGGTGGATTAGAGGTAGAGTAGAGGTGGATTAGAGGTAGAGTAGAGGTAGAGTAGAGGTAGAGTAGAGGTAGATTAGAGGTAGATTAGAGGTAGAGTAGAGGTAGGAGGTAGAGTAGAGGTAGAGTAGAGGTAGATTAGAGGTAGATAGGAGGTAGAGTAGAGCTAGAGTAGAGGTAGAGTAGAGGTAGAGTAGAGGTAGAGTAGAGGTAGAGTAGAGGTAGGAGGTAGAGTAGAGTAGAGGTAGAGTAGAGGTAGAGTAGAGGTAGGTAGATTAGAGGTAGATAGGAGGTAGATAGGAGGTAGAGTAGAGGTAGAGTAGAGGTAGAGTAGAGGTAGATTAGAGGTAGATTAGAGGTAGATTAGAGGTAGGAGGTAGAGTAGAGGTAGAGTAGAGGTAGATAGGAGGTAGAGTAGAGGTAGAGTAGAGGTAGAGTAGAGGTAGAGTAGAGTAGAGGTAGAGTAGAGGTAGAGTAGAGGTAGAGTCGAGGTAGAGTAGAGGTGGATTAGAGGTGGATTAGAGGTAGAGTAGAGGTAGGAGGTAGAGTAGAGGTAGATTAGAGTAGAGGTAGAGTAGAGGTAGAGTAGAGGTAGATTAGAGTAGAGGTAGAGTAGAGGTAGAGTAGAGGTAGGAGGTAGATTAGAGGTAGATAGGAGGTAGATTAGAGGTAGAGTAGAGGTAGAGTAGAGGTAGGAGGTAGATTAGAGGTAGATAGGAGGTAGATTAGAGGTAGATTAGAGGTAGATAGGAGGTAGATTAGAGTAGAGGTAGAGTATAGGTAGAGTAGAGGTAGAGTAGAGGTAGAGTAGAGGTGGATTAGAGGTAGAGTAGAGGTGGATTAGAGGTAGAGTAGAGGTAGGAGGTAGATTAGAGGTAGATAGGAGGTAGATTAGAGGTAGATTAGAGGTAGATTAGAGGTGGAGTAGAGATAGGAGGTAGAGTAGAGGTAGATTAGAGGTAGAGTAGAGATTAGAGGTAGATAGGAGGTAGATTAGAGGTAGATTAGAGGTGGAGTAGAGATAGGAGGTAGAGTAGAGGTAGAGTAGAGGTGGATTAGAGGTAGAGTAGAGGTAGATAGGAGGTAGAGTAGAGGTAGAGTAGAGGTAAAGTAGAGGTAGATTAGAGGTAGATTAGAGGTAGGAGGTAGAGTAGAGGTAGGAGGTAGAGTAGAGGTAGAGTAGAGGTAGATTAGAGGTAGATTAGAGGTAGATTAGAGGTAGAGTAGAGGTAGAGTAGAGGTAAAGTAGAGGTAGATTAGAGGTAGATTAGAGGTAGGAGGTAGAGTAGAGGTAGGAGGTAGAGTAGAGGTAGAGTAGAGGTAGATTAGAGGTAGATAGGAGGTAGAGTAGAGGTAGAGTAGAGGTAGAGTAGAGTAGAGGTAGAGTAGAGGTAGAGTAGTGGTGGATTAGAGGTAGAGTAGAGGTAGGAGGTAGAGTAGAGGTAGAGTAGAGGTAGATTAGAGTAGAGGTAGAGTAGAGGTAGATTAGAGTAGAGGTAGAGTAGAGATAGAGTAGAGGTAGAGTAGAGGTAGAGTAGAGGTAGATTAGAGGTAGAGTAGAGGTAGAGTAGAGGTAGGAGGTAGAGTAGAGGTAGGAGGTAGAGTAGAGGTAGAGTAGAGGTAGATTAGAGGTAGATAGGAGGTAGAGTAGAGGTAGAGTAGAGGTAGAGTAGAGGTAGAGTAGAGTAGAGGTAGAGTAGAGGTAGAGTAGAGGTGGATTAGAGGTAGAGTAGAGGTAGGAGGTAGAGTAGAGGTAGAGTAGAGGTAGATTAGAGTAGAGGTAGAGTAGAGGTAGATTAGAGTAGAGGTAGAGTAGAGATAGAGTAGAGGTAGAGTAGAGGTAGAGTAGAGGTAGAGTAGAGGTAGAGTAGAGTAGAGGTAGAGTAGAGGTAGAGTAGAGGTGGATTAGAGGTGGATTAGAGGTAGAGTAGAGGTAGGAGGTAGAGTAGAGGTAGAGTAGAGGTAGATTAGAGTAGAGGTAGAGTAGAGGTAGATTAGAGTAGAGGTAGAGTAGAGATAGAGTAGAGGTAGAGTAGAGGTAGATTAGAGGTAGATTAGAGGTAGATTAGAGGTAGATTAGATGTAGATTAGAGGTAGGAGGTAGAGTAGAGGTAGAGTAGAGGTAGATAGGAGGTAGAGTAGAGGTAGAGTAGAGGTAGAGTAGAGTAGAGGTAGAGTAGAGGTAGAGTAGAGGTAGAGTCGAGGTAGAGTAGAGGTGGATTAGAGGTGGATTAGAGGTAGAGTAGAGGTAGGAGGTAGATTAGAGGTAGATAGGAGGTAGATTAGAGTAGAGGTAGAGTAGAGGTAGAGTAGAGGTAGAGTAGAGGTAGAGTAGAGGTAGATTAGAGTAGAGGTAGAGTAGAGGTAGGAGGTAGATTAGAGGTAGATAGGAGGTAGATTAGAGTAGAGGTAGAGTAGAGGTAGAGTAGAGGTAGAGTAGAGGTGGATTAGAGGTAGAGTAGAGGTAGATTAGAGGTAGAGTAGAGGTAGGAGGTAGATTAGAGGTAGATAGGAGGTAGATTAGAGGTAGATTAGAGGTAGATTAGAGGTGGAGTAGAGATAGAGTAGAGGTAGATAGGAGGTAGAGTAGAGGTAGAGTAGAGGTAAAGTAGAGGTAGATTAGAGGTAGATTAGAGGTAGGAGGTAGAGTAGAGGTAGGAGGTAGAGTAGAGGTAGAGTAGAGGTAGATTAGAGGTAGATAGGAGGTAGAGTAGAGGTAGAGTAGAGGTAAAGTAGAGGTAGATTAGAGGTAGATTAGAGGTAGGAGGTAGAGTAGAGGTAGGAGGTAGAGTAGAGGTAGAGTAGAGGTAGATTAGAGGTAGATAGGAGGTAGAGTAGAGGTAGAGTTGAGGTAGAGTAGAGGTAGAGTAGAGGTGGATTAGAGGTGGATTAGAGGTAGAGTAGAGGTAGGAGGTAGAGTAGAGGTAGAGTAGAGGTAGATTAGAGTAGAGGTAGAGTAGAGGTAGATTAGAGTAGAGGTAGAGTAGAGATAGAGTAGAGGTAGATTAGAGTAGAGGTAGAGTAGAGGTAGATTAGAGGTAGATTAGAGGTAGGAGGTAGAGTAGAGGTAGGAGGTAGAGTAGAGGTAGAGTAGAGGTAGATTAGAGGTAGATAGGAGGTAGAGGTAGAGTAGAGTAGAGGTAGAGTAGAGGTAGAGTCGAGGTAGAGTAGAGGTAGAGTAGAGGTAGAGTAGAGGTGGATTAGA
Organism: Oncorhynchus clarkii lewisi; assembly: GCF_045791955.1. Classification (NCBI taxonomy): domain Eukaryota; kingdom Metazoa; phylum Chordata; class Actinopteri; order Salmoniformes; family Salmonidae; genus Oncorhynchus; species Oncorhynchus clarkii. Next base: position 1,168,069 of record NC_092166.1, read on the forward strand.
GGTAGAGTAGAGGTAGAGTAGAGGTAGGAGGTAGAGTAGAGGTAGAGTAGAGGTAGATTAGAGTAGAGGCAGAGTAGAGGTAGGTAGATTAGAGGTAGATAGGAGGTAGATTAGAGGTAGATAGGAGGTAGATTAGAGGTAGATAGGAGGTAGAGTAGAGGTAGAGTAGAGGTAGATTAGAGGTAGATAGGAGGTAGAGTAGAGGTAGAGTAGAGGTAGAGTAGAGGTAGAGAAGAGGTAGAGTAGAGGTAGAGTCGAGGTAGAGTAGAGGTGGATTAGAGGTGGATTAGAGGTAGAGTAGAGGTAGGAGGTAGAGTAGAGGTAGAGTAGAGGTAGATTAGAGTAGAGGTAGAGTAGAGGTAGAGTAGAGGTAGATTAGAGTAGAGGTAGAGGTAGAGTAGAGGTAGAGTAGAGGTGGATTAGAGGTAGAGTAGAGGTAGGAGGTAGAGTAGAGGTAGGAGGTAGAGTAGAGGTAGAGTAGAGGTAGATTAGAGTAGAGGTAGAGTAGAGGTAGAGTAGAGGTAGGAGGTAGAGTAGAGGTAGGAGGTAGATTAGAGGTAGATAGGAGGTAGATTAGAGGTAGATTAGAGGTAGATTAGAGTAGAGGTAGAGTAGAGGTAGGAGGTAGATTAGAGGTAGATAGGAGGTAGATTAGAGGTAGATTAGAGGTAGATTAGAGGTAGATTAGAGGTAGAGTAGAGGTAGATTAGAGGTAGATAGGAGGTAGAGTAGAGGTAGAGTAGAGGTAGAGTAGAGGTAGAGAAGAGGTAGAGTAGAGGTAGAGTCGAGGTAGAGTAGAGGTGGATTAGAGGTGGATTAGAGGTAGAGTAGAGGTAGGAGGTAGAGTAGAGGTAGAGTAGAGGTAGATTAGAGTAGAGGTAGAGTAGAGGTAGAGTAGAGGTAGATTAGAGTAGAGGTAGAGTAGAGATAGAGTAGAGGTAGAGTAGAGGTAGATTAGAGGTAGATTAGAGTAGAGGTAGAGGTAGAGTAGAGGTAGAGTAGAGGTGGATTAGAGGTAGAGTAGAGGTAGGAGGTAGAGTAGAGGTAGGAGGTAGATTAGAGGTAGAGTAGAGGTAGAGTAGAGGTAGAGTAGAGGTAGATTAGAGTAGAGGTAGAGTAGAGGTAGAGTAGAGGTAGGAGGTAGAGTAGAGGTAGGAGGTAGATTAGAGGTAGATAGGAGGTAGATTAGAGGTAGATTAGAGTAGAGGTAGAGTAGAGGTAGGAGGTAGATTAGAGGTAGATAGGAGGTAGATTAGAGGTAGATTAGAGGTAGATTAGAGGTAGATTAGAGGTAGAGTAGAGGTAGATTAGAGTAGAGGTAGATAGGAGGTAGATAGGAGGTAGAGTAGGGGTAGAGTAGAGGTGGATTAGAGGTAGAGTAGAGGTGGATTAGAGGTAGAGTAGAGGTAGGAGGTAGATTAGAGGTAGATAGGAGGTAGAGTAGAGGTAGATTAGAGGTAGAGTAGAGATTAGAGGTAGATAGGAGGTAGATAGGAGGTAGAGTAGGGGTAGAGTAGAGGTGGATTAGAGGTAGAGTAGAGGTAGATAGGAGGTAGGAGGTAGAGTAGAGGTAGATTAGAGGTAGAGTAGAGATAGGAGGCAGAGTAGAGGTAGAGTAGAGGTAGATTAGAGGTAGATTAGAGGTAGAGTAGAGATTAGAGGTAGATAGGAGGTAGAGTAGAGGTAGAGTAGAGGTAGGAGGTAGAGTAGAGTTAGAGTAGAGGTAGAGTAGAGGTAGAGTAGAGGTAGGAGGTAGATTAGAGGTAGAGTAGAGGTAGATTAGAGGTAGAGGTAGAGGTGGATTAGAGGTAGGAGGTAGAGTAGAGGTAGGAGGTAGATTAGAGGTAGATAGGAGGTAGAGTAGAGGTAGAGTAGAGGTAGAGTAGAGTAGAGGTAGAGTAGAGGTAGAGTAGAGGTAGAGTAGAGATATGATGTAGATAGGAGGTAGAGTAGAGGTAGATAGGAGGTAGAGTAGAGGTAGATTATAGGTAGAGTAGAGGTAGAGTAGCGGTAGAGTAGAGGTAGATTAGAGGTAGAGTAGAGATAGGAGGTAGAGTAGAGGTAGAGTAGAGGTAGATTAGAGGTAGATTAGAGGTAGAGTAGAGATTAGAGGTAGATAGGAGGTAGAGTAGAGGTAGAGTAGAGGTAGGAGGTAGAGTAGAGTTAGAGTAGAGGTAGAGTAGAGGTAGAGTAGAGGTAGGAGGTAGATTAGAGGTAGAGTAGAGGTAGATTAGAGGTAGAGGTAGAGGTGGATTAGAGGTAGGAGGTAGAGTAGAGGTAGGAGGTAGATTAGAGGTAGATAGGAGGTAGAGTAGAGGTAGAGTAGAGGTAGAGTAGAGTAGAGGTAGAGTAGAGGTAGAGTAGAGGTAGAGTAGAGATATGATGTAGATAGGAGGTAGAGTAGAGGTAGATAGGAGGTAGAGTAGAGGTAGATTATAGGTAGAGTAGAGGTAGAGTAGCGGTAGAGTAGAGGTAGATTAGAGGTAGAGTAGAGGTAGATTAGAGATGCACAGTAACTCACATGCTGTTGGATCAGTCTGGAAACAGCTGGGGGGTTCTGGTGACTCTACTATCGACACCTCTCTCACTGGGGAGGAACACAGACAGTCTGCTGTATTTACTCAAGGTACTGTATGGATCCTGCCTAGTTCTCAGAGGAATAAATAAATCAAATCAGGCCTTTTGAGGACAGGCGCTGACTATTTTTGTTTAACTTCCAGTATCAAATGGTTTTGGTGTCTGAATTTTTAAAATGTTTTTATGATATACATATTTTAAGAAGTCCCACTTTAACTTTTAACTTGAGAGAAGAGTAAAGAAGAGGTTCTCAGGAGATAAATGGTTATGTACCTCTCTCAGGAGATAAATGGTTATGTACCTCTCTCAGGAGATAAATGGTTATGTACCTCTCTCAGGAGATAAATGGTTATGTACCTTTCTCAGGAGATAAATGGTTATGTACCTTTCTCAGGAGATAAATGGTTATGTACCTCTCTCAGGAGATAAATGGTTATGTACCTCTCTCAGGAGATAAATGGTTATGTACCTCTCTCAGGAGATAAATGGTTATGTACCTTTCTCAGGAGATAAATGGTTATGTACCTCTCTCAGGAGATAAATGGTTATGTACCTCTCTCAGGAGATAAATGGTTATGTACCTCTCTCAGGAGATAAATGGTTATGTACCTCTCTCAGGAGATAAATGGTTATGTACCTTTCTCGTAGATGCTGATGAAGCTCCCCTGACACACCTCCTCCAGGAGCCCTCTGAAGTCAGCTACCGATGACATCACCATGTTAAAGGTGAAGTTGGGGTCGAAGGTCACAGCTGGCAGGCCTCCAATCACAGGAGAGGAGCTCAGAGACTGACAGCTCTACAACAACACAGAGACAGATGGGTTAGAGAGACATCAGAGAGACATAGCCTGGCCAGGAGAGATGGATACCTACTCTACATCAGTCACCTCAGGCTGAGGATGGTATTGACAGGACCTACTCTACATCAGTCACCTGTAGGAAGAAGATGTGGTCCTCAGTGTGTGAAAGCTGCTCCAACTCAGCATCTCTCCTCCTCAACTCAGACATCTCCTGCTCCAGTTTGGCCAGCAGTCCTTCAGCTTGGCTGACAGCAGTCTTCTCCTGGGCTTTGATCAACTCCCTCACCTCAAACCTCTTCAGCTCCATGGAGCGGATCAGCTCTGTAAACACCCTCTCAGTGTCCTCCACGGCCGACCGAGCGGAACGCTGGAGGGGGACACAGACAGACAGCAGATGTCTATATAGGTCCTGAATATATCTAAAGTACTAATGCAATATTGTGTAAGGCGGAAGCCGTGTTACATATTTTAATGATCAAATAAGTTCAATGAATACTAACAGAAACAGACAGAGGTTTAGTATCAGGACTAGTGTGGCCCAGTCCATTCCCCATATTGCTACTCACAATTGGAGAATCTGCAACTGCAAGTCCTTCTCCCATCGTTAGACAGACAGATACTCACAGTTAGAGAGCTGATGGCCTGTCTCAGCTCCTGCACGTCCTTCTCCCTCTCCTGGATCCTCTGCTGAGACCTCCTCTTCAGCTCCCCCAGCTGGCTCTGAAGAGAAATGTACAGACGGACAGAAGAGACAGGCAGACAGACAGATCATTAACATTGCTTCATGACATAAACATTGACTTCAGCTATAACTTTAAAGGGTAGTCTGGGGCTGATAATCATTTTCCAGGACTTTTAAATCATGCTATTAAAGCCACTGTCTTCACAAAAATGTCACCATCATCTCTCAGCTCTTTGACATACCGTGTGTAGGTCTGACACAAAATGCATTATTTGACACAATATCATCACAGTACTGGTAAACCTAGCTATCTAATGCTCTAGGCAGCACTCTGCCTTCTCGCTGCAGTTCTCAGCCATTAGCTTCACCCACGACTGACTCATGTTAACTACAAACCTGTGTTTTAACGTTTAGAAACGTCAACGATAATCACACGTAATACCGCTTTCGAAACATATGGCCCTTATCTTTAATCAGCGAGAAAAAAAACCTTTAACTAAAATATGATACAATCATCTGTCACAGATCCATACAGCTATGGAGCCATCATCCTACTAAACTACACTGTAGTAGTTACAGATCCATACAGCCTCCATCCTACTAAACTACACTGTAGTAGTTACAGATCCATACAGCCATCATCCTACTAAACTACACTGTAGCAGTTACAGACCCATACAGCCTCCATCCTACTAAACTACACTGTAGCAGTTACAGATCCATACAGCCTCCATCCTACTAAACTACACTGTAGTAGTTACAGATCCATACAGCTATGGAGCCATCATCATACTAAACTACACTGTAGCAGTTACAGACCCATACAGCCTCCATCCTACTAAACTACACTGTAGCAGTTACAGATCCATACAGCCTCCATCCTACTAAACTACACTGTAGTAGTTACAGATCCATACAGCTATGGAGCCTCCATCCTACTAAACTACACTGTAGCAGTTACAGATGCATACAGCCTCCATCCTACTAAACTACACTGTAGCAGTTACAGATTCATACAGCCTCCATCCTACTAAACTACACTGTAGTAGTTACAGATCCATACAGCTATGGAGCCATCATCCTACTAAACTACACTGTAGTAGTTACAGATCCATACAGCCTCCATCCTACTAAACTACACTGTAGTAGTTACAGATCCATACAGCCTCCATCCTACTAAACTGCACTGTAGTAGTTACAGATCCATACAGCCTCCATCCTACTAAACTACACTGTAGTAGTTACAGATCCATACAGCCTCCATCCTACTAAACTACACTGTAGCAGTTACAGATCCATACAGCCTCCATCCTACTAAACTACACTGTAGCAGTTACAGACCCATACAGCCTCCATCCTACTAAACTACACTGTAGCAGTTACAGATCCATACAGCCTCCATCCTACTAAACTACACTGTAGCAGTTACAGATCCATACAGCCTCCATCCTATTAAACTACACTGTAGCAGTTACAGACCCATACAGCTATGGAGCCTCCATCCTACTAAACTACACTGTAGCAGTTACAGATCCATACAGCCTCCATCCTATTAAACTACACTGTAGCAGTTACAGACCCGTACAGCTATGGAGCCTCCATCCTACTAAACTACACTGTAGCAGTTACAGATCCATACAGCCTCCATCCTACTAAACTACACTGTAGTAGTTACAGACCCATACAGCCTTGATTCTAATAAACTACACTGTAGCAGTTACAGATCCATACAGCTATGGAGCCTCCATCCTACTAAACTACACTGTAGCAGTTACAGATCCATACAGCCTCCATCCTACTAAACTGCACTGTAGTAGTTACAGATCCATACAGCCTCCATCCTACTAAACTACACTGTAGTAGTTACAGATCCATACAGCCTCCATCCTACTAAACTGCACTGTAGTAGTTACAGATCCATACAGCCTCCATCCTACTAAACTACACTGTAGCAATTACAGATCCATACAGCCTCCATCCTACTAAACTACACTGTAGCAGTTACAGATCCATACAGCCTCCATCCTACTAAACTGCACTGTAGCAGTTACAGATCCATACAGCCTCCATCCTACTAAACTACACTGTAGCAGTTACAGACCCATACAGCCTCCATCCTACTAAACTACACTGTAGCAGTTACAGACCCATACAGCTATGGAGCCTCCATCCTACTAAACTACATTGTAGTAGTTACAGATCCATACAGCCTCCATCCTACTAAACTACACTGTAGCAGTTACAGACCCATACAGCCTTCATCCTAATAAACTACACTGTAGCAGTTACAGATCCATACAGCTATGGAGCCTCCATCCTACTAAACTACACTGTAGCAGTTACAGATCCATACAGCCTCCATCCTACTAAACTACACTGTAGTAGTTACAGATCCATACAGCCTCCGTCCTACTAAACTGCACTGTAGTAGTTACAGATCCATACAGCCTCCATCCTACTAAACTACACTGTAGCAGTTACAGATCCATACAGCCTCCATCCTACTAAACTACACTGTAGCAGTTACAGATCCATACAGCCTCCATCCTACTAAACTGCACTGTAGCAGTTACAGATCCATACAGCCTCCATCCTACTAAACTACACTGTAGCAGTTACAGACCCATACAGCCTCCATCCTACCAAACTACACTGTAGTAGTTACAGACCCATACAGCTATGGAGCCTCCATCCTACTAAACTACATTGTAGTAGTTACAGATCCATACAGCCTCCATCCTACTAAACTACACTGTAGTAGTTACAGATCCATACAGCCTCCATCCTACTAAACTACATTGTAGTAGTTACAGATCCATACAGCCTCCATCCTACTAAACTACATTGTAGTAGTTACAGATCCATACAGCCTCCATCCTACTAAACTACATTGTAGTAGTTACAGATCCATACAGCCTCCATCCTACTAAACTACATTGTAGTAGTTACAGATCCATACAGCCTCCATCCTACTAAACTACACTGTAGCAGTTACAGATCCATACAGCCTCCATCCTACTAAACTACACTGTAGCAGTTACAGATCCATACAGCTATGGAGCCTCCATCCTACTAAACTACATTGTAGTAGTTACAGATCCATACAGCCTCCATCCTACTAAACTACATTGTAGTAGTTACAGATCCATACAGCCTCCATCCTACTAAACTACACTGTAGCAGTTACAGATCCATACAGCCTCCATCCTACTAAACTACACTGTAGCAGTTACAGATCCATACAGCTATGGAGCCTCCATCCTACTAAACTACATTGTAGTAGTTACAGATCCATACAGCCTCCATCCTACTAAACTACACTGTAGCAGTTACAGATCCATACAGCTATGGAGCCTCCATCCTACTAAACTACATTGTAGTAGTTACAGATCCATACAGCCTCCATCCTACTAAACTACACTGTAGCAGTTACAGATCCATACAGCTATGGAGCCTCCATCCTACTAAACTACATTGTAGTAGTTACAGATCCATACAGCCTCCATCCTACTAAACTACACTGTAGTAGTTACAGATTCATACAGCTATGGAGCCTCCATCCTACTAAACTGCACTGTAGTAGTTACAGATCCATACAGCCTCCATCCTACTAAACTACATTGTAGCAGTTACAGATCCATACAGCTATGGAGCCTCCATCCTACTAAACTACATTGTAGTAGTTACAGATCCATACAGCCTCCATCCTACTAAACTACACTGTAGCAGTTACAGATCCATACAGCTATGGAGCCTCCACCCTACTAAACTACATTGTAGTAGTTACAGATCCATACAGCCTCCATCCTACTAAACTACACTGTAGTAGTTACAGATTCATACAGCTATGGAGCCTCCATCCTACTAAACTACACTGTAGTAGTTACAGACCCATACAGCTATGGAGCCTCCATCCTACTAAACTACATTGTAGTAGTTACAGATCCATACAGCCTCCATCCTACTAAACTACACTGTAGTAGTTACAGATCCATACAGCCTCCATCCTACTAAACTACATTGTAGTAGTTACAGATCCATACAGCCTCCATCCTACTAAACTACATTGTAGTAGTTACAGATCCATACAGCCTCCATCCTACTAAACTACATTGTAGTAGTTACAGATCCATACAGCCTCCATCCTACTAAACTACATTGTAGTAGTTACAGATCCATACAGCCTCCATCCTACTAAACTACACTGTAGCAGTTACAGATCCATACAGCCTCCATCCTACTGAACTACACTGTAGCAGTTACAGATCCATACAGCTATGGAGCCTCCATCCTACTAAACTACATTGTAGTAGTTACAGATCCATACAGCCTCCATCCTACTAAACTACATTGTAGTAGTTACAGATCCATACAGCCTCCATCCTACTAAACTACACTGTAGCAGTTACAGATCCATACAGCCTCCATCCTACTAAACTGCACTGTAGCAGTTACAGATCCATACAGCTATGGAGCCTCCATCCTACTAAACTACATTGTAGTAGTTACAGATCCATACAGCCTCCATCCTACTAAACTACACTGTAGCAGTTACAGATCCATACAGCTATGGAGCCTCCATCCTACTAAACTACATTGTAGTAGTTACAGATCCATACAGCCTCCATCCTACTAAACTACACTGTAGTAGTTACAGATTCATACAGCTATGGAGCCTCCATCCTACTAAACTGCACTGTAGTAGTTACAGATCCATACAGCCTCCATCCTACTAAACTACATTGTAGCAGTTACAGATCCATACAGCTATGGAGCCTCCATCCTACTAAACTACATTGTAGTAGTTACAGATCCATACAGCCTCCATCCTACTAAACTACACTGTAGCAGTTACAGATCCATACAGCTATGGAGCCTCCATCCTACTAAACTACATTGTAGTAGTTACAGATCCATACAGCCTCCATCCTACTAAACTACACTGTAGTAGTTACAGATTCATACAGCTATGGAGCCTCCATCCTACTAAACTGCACTGTAGTAGTTACAGATCCATACAGCCTCCATCCTACTAAACTACATTGTAGTAGTTACAGATCCATACAGCCTCCATCCTACTAAACTACACTGTAGCAGTTACAGATCCATACAGCCTCCATCCTACTAAACTACACTGTAGCAGTTACAGATCCATACAGCTATGGAGCCTCCATCCTACTAAACTACATTGTAGTAGTTACAGATCCATACAGCCTCCATCCTACTAAACTACACTGTAGCAGTTACAGATCCATACAGCTATGGAGCCTCCATCCTACTAAACTACATTGTAGTAGTTACAGATCCATACAGCCTCCATCCTACTAAACTACACTGTAGTAGTTACAGATTCATACAGCTATGGAGCCTCCATCCTACTAAACTGCACTGTAGTAGTTACAGATCCATACAGCCTCCATCCTACTAAACTACACTGTAGCAGTTACAGACCCATACAGCCTCCATCCTACTAAACTACACTGTAGCAGTTACAGACCCATACAGCTATGGAGCCTCCATCCTACTAAACTACACTGTAGCAGTTACAGACCCATACAGCCTCCATCCTACTAAACTACACTGTAGCAGTTACAGATCCATACAGCCTCCATCCTACTAAACTACACTGTAGCAGTTACAGATCCATACAGCCTCCATCCTACTAAACTACACTGTAGCAGTTACAGATCCATACAGCCTCCATCCTACTAAACTGCACTGTAGCAGTTACAGATCCATACAGCCTCCATCCTACTAAACTACACTGTAGCAGTTACAGATCCATACAGCCTCCATCCTACTAAACTACATTGTAGTAGTTACAGACCCATACAGCTATGGAGCCTCCATCCTACTAAACTACACTGTAGCAGTTACAGATCCATACAGCCTCCATCCTACTAAACTACACTGTAGCAGTTACAGACCCATACAGCCTCCATCCTACTAAACTACACTGTAGCAGTTACAGACCCATACAGCTATGGAGCCTCCATCCTACTAAACTACACTGTAGCAGTTACAGACCCATACAGCCTCCATCCTACTAAACTACACTGTAGCAGTTACAGATCCATACAGCCTCCATCCTACTAAACTACACTGTAGCAGTTACAGACCCATACAGCCTCCATCCTACTAAACTATGCCGCACGGCCATCGCTCCATATATTTCTATGTTGGTTATTACTGCATTGTCGGAACTAGAAGCACAAGCATTTCGCTACACTCGCATTAACATCTGCTAACCATGTGGATGTGACCATTAACATCTGCTAACCATGTGGATGTGACCATTAACATCTGCTAACCATGTGTATGTGACCATTAACATCTGCTAACCATGTGTATGTGACCATTAACATCTGCTAACCATGTGTATGTGACCATTAACATCTGCTAACCATGTGTATGTGACCATTAACATCTGCTAACCATGTGTATGTGACCATTAACATCTGCTAACCATGTGTATGTGACCATTAACATCTGCTAACCATGTGTATGTGACCATTAACATCTGCTAACCATGTGTATGTGACCATTAACATCTGCTAACCATGTGTATGTGACCATTAACATCTGCTAACCATGTGTATGTGACCATTAACATCTGTTAACCATGTGTATGTGACCATTAACATCTGCTAACCATGTGTATGTGACCATTAACATCTGCTAACCATGTGTATGTGACCATTAACATCTGCTAACCATGTGTATGTGGCCAATAACATCTGCTAACCATGTGTATGTGACCATTAACATCTGCTAACCATGTGTATGTGACCATTAACATCTGTTAACCATGTGTATGTGACCATTAACATCTGCTAACCATGTGTATGTGACCATTAACATCTGTTAACCATGTGTATGTGACCATTAACATCTGCTAACCATGTGTATGTGACCATTAACATCTGTTAACCATGTGTATGTGACCATTAACATCTGCTAACCATGTGTATGTGACCATTAACATCTGCTAACCATGTGGATGTGACCATTAACATCTGTTAACCATGTGTATGTGACCATTAACATCTGTTAACCATGTGTATGTGACCATTAACATCTGCTAACCATGTGTATGTGACCATTAACATCTGCTAACCATGTGTATGTGACCATTAACATCTGCTAACCATGTGGATGTGACCATTAACATCTGTTAACCATGTGTATGTGACCATTAACATCTGTTAACCATGTGTATGTGACCATTAACATCTGCTAACCATGTGTATGTGACCATTAACATCTGCTAACCATGTGTATGTGACCATTAACATCTGCTAACCATGTGTATGTGACCATTAACATCTGCTAACCATGTGTATGTGACCATTAACATCTGCTAACCATGTGTATGTGACCATTAACATCTGCTAACCATGTGTATGTGACCATTAACATCTGCTAACCATGTGTATGTGACCATTAACATCTGCTAACCATGTGTATGTGACCATTAACATCTGCTAACCATGTGTATGTGACCATTAACATCTGCTAACCATGTGTATGTGACCATTAACATCTGCTAACCATGTGTATGTGACCAATAACATCTGCTAACCATGTGTATGTGACCATTAACATCTGCTAACCATGTGTATGTGACCATTAACATTTGATGTTATTTTAATGAATAGCTTTTCTTCCAAAAACAAGGTATTTTCTAAGTGACCCCACACTTTTGAATGGTAGTGTGTACACACACACACACACACACACACACACACACACACACACACACACACACACACACACACACACACACACACACACACACACACACACACACACACACACACGGCTGGGAAACTCCACGAACTCTGATTTCAAGAGAGAATACTATTATGAAGAAAGAACCAGACTAGCTGAACTGTTTATGAACTGCTCTGGTGTGTATTAGTTACAACTGTCCCCACACATCCTGTGAACTAACGTCATAACTGTTTAGAGCAGGCAGGTACGGTGGCTCCCATAGGACAGAAGGTGAGCCAAAAGGTACACACAACAATAATGCATAAGGGCTACATAGCGAACATAACAAACACAACAGTTTATTATGGATTCACATGACAACTAAATTGCCATGTGCGACGCAGTGTATGTGAATTGACACTCTACTCTTCCACGCAAATCCCGACCCCCGTCTCTCGGTGTGATTTAAGGCTTCATGTGTAATGTAACGGAACAGAGTCATTATTCATAAGGGCAATGGTTGACCAAAATGTCTGACCTTTTATCACGACAAAAAAAAAAGGTTAATGTCCATTAGAAATATTCTAATTTCTACTTCTATGGTTAGATCAATCCTATAAGTTTGTCTTGGGTGACAACGAGCAGTTAATCATCAATAGAGAACGGCCGTGCCGACATCCTACCTGTTTTTGCTGGATCTCAGTCTCCACCAGGACCGTGTCATGGCCCTTATGCTCCGCCGTCATACACAGGTAACATATACAGTGTTGGTCGGTCCGACAGTACACCTCCAGCAGCTTGTCGTGATGCGGACAGATCGTCTCCTGTAGTTTCTTGGAGGCCTGGACCAACTTGTGTTTCTTAAACGGAGCTGATTCGTAGTGAGGCAGGAGGTGGGTGTCGCAGTAAGAGGCCAGACACACCAGACAGGATTTAACGGCTCGGTTCTTCCTCCCGGTGCACACGTCACATTCCACGTCCTCCGGTCCGGCGTAGCACTGTTCCGGGGGAGCAGCTTGAAGTCCTGTCTTCTTGAACTTGTCCACCACCTCGGATAGCATGGTGTTTCTGCCCAGGAGAGGCCTCGGGTTGAAGCTCTGGCGGCACTGCGGACAGCAGTAAAAACCCAGAAAATCGTCCTGGTCCCAGTAGCCTTTAATACAGACCGAACAGTAGCTATGACCACACGGGATGGTCACAGGATCCCTCAGCACATCCAGACATATGGAACAGTTGAATTGGTCTTGGTCGAGGAAGAGTCCAGCTTGAGCCATTTTGTGAACACAAACAGCGAGTTAAAGAGACGAGCTTTGTTTACAGGAAGTGGAGGGTGTGTGTTGTGGGGATGTCGTCGGAAGAAGAAGGCAGACGCCGACGGTCCGCAAACCAACGTTAAAGGTACATGTCGCCACCTACCGTGCTGGAGTGTGTGGTCAATCCCGGGTTACAACATCAGCTCCACATTTCTTAATCCTCCTACCTAACTCAGTACTTCTGAGAAAATAAAAAAGAGCCCTACTAACTTATAATAGACCCTCCCCAAATCTCTTCCAACCCTAAACTTCAATTTAATAAAAACTCTGTTGCTGCTTCCACAAATGATCTTCAATTTGGCAGTTCTTTCCACGAATGCAGTCAGGTTGATAACCTTTCCAATGAAGTCAATCTGATTAACTATCCAGGTGTCCTTCGACAAGACACAAAGACTTTTGCAATTGGCTCTGAACAGTGCAGTACGGCTGGCCCTTGGATGTACAGAGAGCTAATATTAATAATATGCATGTCAATCTCTCCTGGCTCAAAGTGGAGGAGAGATTGACTTCATCACTACTTGTATTTATGAGAGGTATTGACATGTTGAATGCATCGAGCTGTCTGTTTAAACTACTGGCACACAGCACAGACACCCATACATACCCCACAAGACATGCCACCGGAGGTCTGTTTAAACTACTAACACACAGCTCAGACACCCATACATACCCCACAAGACATGCCACCAGAGGTCTGTTTAAACTACTAACACACAGCTCAGACACCCAATACACACCCCACAAGACATGCCACCAGAGGTCTCTTCACAGTCCCCAAGTCCAGAACAGACTATGGGAGGTGCACAGTACTACATAGACCCATGACTACATGGAACTCTATTCCACATCAAGTCACTGATGCAAATCAGATTTTTTTTTAAACCTTATGGAACAACGGTGACTGTGAAGCAACACAAACATATACACAGACACATGCACACACACACACGATAACATACACACTATACACACACACACACACACACACACAATAACATACACACTATACACACACACACACACACGATAACATACACACTATACACACACACACACACACACACACACAATAACATACACACTATACACACACACACGATAACATACACACTATACACACACACACACACACACGATAACATACACACTATACACACACACACACACACTATAACATACACACTATACACACAATAGCATACACACTATAACATACACACTATACACACGATAACATACACACTATACACACACACAAACACTAAAACATACACAATATACACACACACACACTATAACATAAACACTATACACACACACACACTATAACATACACACTATACACACACACACACAGTATAACATACACACTATACACACACACACACACACTATAACATACACACTATAGACACACACACACACACTATAACATACACACTATACACACAATAACATACACACTATAACATACACACTATACACACACACACTATAACACGCACACTATACACACACACACACTATAACATACACACTACACACGATAACATACACACTATACACACACACACACACACGATAACATACACACTATATACACACACACACACTATAACAGACACACTATACACACGATAACATACACACACACACTATAACATACACACTATACACACACACACTATAACATACACACTATACACACACACACACACTATAACATACACACTATACACACACACACACGATAACATACACACTATACACACACACACACACTATAACATACACACTAT